>NC_088414.1:38925196-38935196 GCF_034236695.1 Oncorhynchus nerka
AACCGAGAGAGAGAGAGACGGACAATTCTACAAAAGAAACAAACTTTTCACCAGCGATCAAGACGACACACTGAGCGTAAATATATATATATTGATTGCAATTATTCCAGAATGAGTGAGCGTTCATGTGCAAAGGATTAGCATTTCAATTGTTATAATTATTAACTCTGTAGTGACTTCTTAGTCGACCCCAACTTCCCTTTTGTCTAACAAGCCGCGATGCCGTTTTAGCCCACTAGGGCACATCCTCCACTTCTCCTCTGTCTAACAGGCCACCATGCCGGTTCAGCCCACTAGGGCACATTCTCCACTTCTCCTCTGTCTAACAGGCCACCATGCTGGTTCAGCCCACTAGGGCACATTCTCCACTTCTCCTCTGTCTAACAGGCCACCATGCCGGTTCAGCCCACTAGGGCACATTCTCCACTTCTCCTCTGTCTAACAGGCCACCATGCTGGTTCAGCCCACTAGGGCACATTCTCCACTTCTCCTCTGTCTAACAGGCCACCATGCTGGTTCAGCCCACTAGGGCACATTCTCCACTTCTCCTCTGTCTAACAGGCCACCATGCCGGTTCAGCCCACTAGGGCACATTCTCCACTTCTCCTCTGTCTAACAGGCCACCATGCTGGTTCAGCCCACTAGGGCACATTCTCCACTTCTCCTCTGTCTAACAGGCCACCATGCCGGTTCAGCCCACTAGGGCACATTCTCCACTTCTCCTCTGTCTAACAGGCCACCATGCCGGTTCAGCCCACTAGGGCACATTCTCCACTTCTCCTCTGTCTAACAGGCCACCATGCCGGTTCAGCCCACTAGGGCACATCCTCCACTTCTCCTCTGTCTAACAGGCCACCATGCCGGTTCAGCCCACTAGGGCACATTCTCCACTTCTCCTCTGTCTAACAGGCCACCATGCCGGTTCAGCCCACTAGGGCACATTCTCCACTTCTCCTCTGTCTAACAGGCCACCATGCCGGTTCAGCCCACTAGGGCACATTCTCCACTTCTCCTCTGTCTAACAGGCCACCATGCCGGTTCAGCCCACTAGGGCACATTCTCCACTTCTCCTCTGTCTAACAGGCCACCATGCCGGTTCAGCCCACTAGGGCACATTCTCCACTTCTCCTCTGTCTAACAGGCCACCATGCCGGTTCAGCCCACTAGGGCACATCCTCCACTTCTCCTCTGTCTAACAGGCCACCATGCTGGTTCAGCCCACTAGGGCACATTCTCCACTTCTCCTCTGTCTAACAGGCCACCATGCTGGTTCAGCCCACTAGGGCACATCCTCCACTTCTCCTCTGTCTAACAGGCCACCATGCTGGTTCAGCCCACTAGGGCACATTCTCCACTTCTCCTCTGTCTAACAGGCCACCATGCTGGTTCAGCCCACTAGGGCACATTCTCCACTTCTCCTCTGTCTAACAGGCCACCATGCTGGTTCAGCCCACTAGGGCACATTCTCCACTTCTCCTCTGTCTAACAGGCCACCATGCTGGTTCAGCCCACTAGGGCACATTCTCCACTTCTCCTCTGTCTAACAGGCCACCATGCTGGTTCAGCCCACTAGGGCACATCCTCCACTTCTCCTCTGTCTAACAGGCCACCATGCTGGTTCAGCCCACTAGGGCACATTCTCCACTTCTCCTCTGTCTAACAGGCCACCATGCCGGTTCAGCCCACTAGGGCACATTCTCCACTTCTCCTCTGTCTAACAGGCCACCATGCTGGTTCAGCCCACTAGGGCACATTCTCCACTTCTCCTCTGTCTAACAGGCCACCATGCTGGTTCAGCCCACTAGGGCACATTCTCCACTTCTCCTCTGTCTAACAGGCCACCATGCTGGTTCAGCCCACTAGGGCACATTCTCCACTTCTCCTCTGTCTAACAGGCCACCATGCTGGTTCAGCCCACTAGGGCACATTCTCCACTTCTCCTCTGTCTAACAGGCCACCATGCTGGTTCAGCCCACTAGGGCACATCCTCCTATCATTTCATGTAACCACATTTACAATATTTACTGTTTGTTTATGCATTTCTGTGAATTACTTAGTTAGTAATAAATAAATGATTTAAGACAATTGATGTATGGATGGCTCATAGTTAAGACTGGGTTCGTGCAGATAACCAACAACTTACGACGTTTGGAATGAGACTAACGTGAGGTAAATAATTAATTAATTCGAAGACTAATTGATCAGATAAAATATCTGAAAAGTTATTTTCGGAAATGATAACTTTGTAATCTGAATATTTTTCCTTGGTGCCCCGACTTCCTAGTAATTACGGTTACATGATTAAGCAGTCTAATCGTGTAATACTAAATACTAATTACAGAGAATCTTTGATTAAAACTATAAGTCTTCAGTTGATGATAGTAAAGACACAACATAAGGGTTAAGGTTAATGTGAGGGTTAAGGTGAGGGTTAAGGTTAAGGTTAAGGTAAGGGTTAAGATTAAGGTGAGGGTTAAGGCTAAGGTAAGGGTTAAGGTTAAGATGAGGGTTACGGTTAAGATTAATGTGAGGGTTAAGGCGAGGGTTAAGGTTAAGCTGAGGGTTAAGGTTAAGGCTAAGGTAAGGGTTAAGGTTAAGATGAGGGTTATGGTTAAGATTAAGGTGAGGGTTAAGGTGAGGGTTAAGGTTAAGGTTAAGCTGAGGTTTAAGGTTAAGGTGAGAGTTAAGTTTAAAGTGAGGGTTAAGGTTAAGGTGAGGGTTAAGGGTAAGGTTAAGGTAAGGGTTCAAGTTAAGGTTAAGTGGAGGGTTAAGGTGAGGGTTAAGGTTAAGTTATAGGTTAAGGTTAAGGTAAGGGTTAAGGTTAAGGTTAAGTTGAGGTTTAAGATGAGGGTTAAGGTTAAGTTGAGGGTTAAGGTTAAGTTGACAGCGGTTTAAACTCTATCCCCATCCACAATGCCCATGCAAGCCTATTCGATGGTAATAGGCACTCACATTGCCCCTAGTGGAGGTTATTGGAAGGATCTCCCAACGTTCTGGGGACCTGGAGAAACGTTGAATATTGAAGTCGATCTGGTGTGACCTGGCTGGGATCCTGTGGCAGTATTTAGGGTAAGAGGGGGACAGATCCGGCTCCGTTTTATCCCAGATCTCTCCTCAAAATGTAAAACATGGAAGAATGGAAGAATGGAAGAATCAAGATTGCGCCAATAGGCATGGTCACCTGGTTCCTGGCTCCTAAGCAACTTTGCTGTGTTTTATTTTTTGCGTCATTTTTCACATTATTATCTCAGAACGTTTTTGCGTTGTTAAATACAGACGGAAATTACTTTTGGGTATAATAGCAGCGGTAACTCACCAACATTTTGACCAGAAATACCAATTTCTTTAATTGGATCCTTTGTTCGTACCCTCCAAGGCGATTCCACTCATCCCAGAGGCTTCAAGACGCCGCTGGCGGAGAAGAGGACTTTCAGTCCGACTCAGGAGGCATGCAAACTATGTGCCACTTCCGAGTATATTACTATTATATTGTTATATTATTATATTACTCGCTAATGTTCAGTCCCTGGACAATAAAACAGATGAGCTCATTCCAGAGAGACATCAGGGACTGTAACATACTCTGTTTCATGGAGTTATGGCTCTCTGCGGATATACTGTCCCCGTCCATACACCCAGCTGGGTTCTCAGTACATCGCACAGACAGGAATAAAGACCTCTCTGAGAAAAAGTAAGGCGGAGGTGTATTTTTCATGGTTAACTACTCATGGTGTGATTGTGGTAATGTACAGGAACTCAAGTCCTTTTGTTCACCCTACCTAGAATACCTCACAATCAAATGCCAACCGTATTACCTCCAGAGAAAATGATCTTCGGTCATCGTCACAACTGTATATATTCCACCTCAAGCCGATAGCAAGTTGCACCGGTCCCCAAAAGGAACTGCACTGGACTTTGTTCAAACTGTGAACCACATATCCTGAACCACATATCCTGAACCACAAATCCTGAACCACATATCCTGAACCACATATCCTGAACCACATATCCCGAACCACATATCCTGAACCACATATCCTGAACCACATATCCTGAACCACATATCCTGAACCACATATCCTGAACCACATATCCCGAACCACATATCCCGAACCACATATCCTGAACCACATATCCCGAACCACATATCCCGAACCACATATCCCGAACCACATATCCTGAACCACATATCCCGAACCACATATCCCGAACCACATATCCTGAACCACATATCCTGAACCACATATCCTGAACCACATATCCCGAACCACATATCCCGAACCACATATCCTGAACCACATATCCTGAACCACATATCCCGAACCACATATCCCGAACCACATATCCTGAACCACATATCCCAAACCACATATCCTGAACCACATATCCTGAACCACATATCCCGAACCACATATCCCGAACCACATATCCTGAACCACATATCCTGAACCACATATCCTGAGGCTGGGGACTTTCATAAAACAAATCTGAGGAAAACGCTACTGAATTTATTATTATTATTGTTTTCTCCCCAATTTCGTGGTATACAATTGTTTAGTAGCTACTATCTTGTCTCATCGATAAAGCTCCCGTACGGGCTCGGTAGAGACGAAGGTTGAAAGTCACGCGTCCTCCGATACACAACCCAACCAAGCCGCACTGCTTCTTAACCTGTAGTGATGCCCAGCCTGTGAACGGGACCGTTATCATCATCTGACACTAATCAGCATAACGCAACGGACATAAATCTTCCTAGAAAATATTCCTATTCATGAAAATCACAAGTGAAATATATTGGAACACAGCTTAGCCTTTTGTTAATCACTCTGTCATCTCAGATTTTCAAAATATGCTTTACAGCCAACGCTAGACAAGCATTTGTGTAAGTTTATCATAGCCTAGCATAGCATTATGCCTTACTAGCAGCAGGCAAACTTGTCACGGAAATCAGAAAAGCAATCAAATTAAATCGTTTACCTTTGATGAACTTCGGATGTTTTCACTCACGAGACTCCCAGGTAGACAGCCAAAGTTCATTTTTTCCCAAAATATAATTTTTGTAGCCGAAATAGCTCCGTTTGTTCTTCACGTTTGGCTGAGAAATCGCCCGGAAATTGCGGTCACCACAACGGCGAAAAATATTCCAAATTAGCTTTATAATATCGACAGAAACATGGCAAACGTTGTTTAGAATCCATCCTCAAGGTGTTTTCTAATATCTATTCGATAATATATCCGTCGGGACAATTCCTTTTTCTCTAGGACCGATTGGAGTAATGGCTACCTCTGCACTTTACGCGAGAATCTCTCTCGGAGCCACCATGTGACCACTTACGCAATGTGCCCCCATACGACTATTCTTCAACAGAAATGCGTAAAACTACGTCACAATGCTGTAGACGCTTTGGGGAATACGTAGAAAGCGTAAGCTCATTGATGGTACATTCACAGCCATATAGGGAGTCATTGGAAGGCAGCGCTTTCAAAGCCTGGGGCACTTCCGGATTGGATTTTTCTCAGACTTTCGCCTGCAACATCAGTTCTGTTATACTCACAGACAATATCTTTACAGTTTTGGAAACATTAGATTGTTTTCTATCCAAAGCTGTCAATTATATGCATATTCTAGCATCTTTTCCTGACAAAATATCCCGTTTTTTTTTCAAAAATGAAAATACTGCCCCCTAACACCAAGAGGTTTTAACACAGTGCGCATCCAACCCGGAAGCCAGCCGCACCAATGTGCCAGAGGAAACACCGTACACCTGGCAACCTTGGTTAACGCGCACTGCGCCCAGCCCGTCACAGGAGTCGCTGGTGCGCGATGAGACAAGGATATCCCTACCGGCCAATCCCTCCCTAACCCGGACGACGCTAGGCCAATTGTGTGTCGCCCACGGACCCCCCGGTCGCGCTACTGAATTTTATTAACACATTGCCGCATCAAAAACTCTAGACCGATTGATACTCTCCCTCCCGGGACGGCTACGAGAATCCATGCTTGAAGACTGTTTTGAGCACGTGGACTGGGATATGTTCTGGGTTGCCTCTGAGAATAACTTGTCTTACATATACACTGACATAGTGCCTGAGTTCGTCAGGAAGTGTACAGTGCATTTGAAAAGTAATCAAAACCCTTGACTTTTTCAAAATGTGTTATATTGCAACATTATTCTGAAATTAATACATTTTTAATTATCTCATCCATCTACACACAATACCCCATAATGACATCACAATACCCCATAATGACAAAGCAAAAACAGGTTTTTAGACATTTTTACAAATGTATTAAAAATAAAAAACACATACCTTATTTACATAACTATTTAGACCCTTTGCTATGAGACTCGAAATTGAGCTCAGGTGCATCCTGTTTCCATTGATCATGCTTGAGATGTTTCTACAACTTGATTGGAGTCCAATCAAGGTCCCATACTTGACAGTGCATGTCAGCGCAAAAACCAAGCCATGAGGTTGAAGGAATTGTCCGTAGAGCTCCTAGACTGGATTTTGTTGAGGCACAGATCTGGGGAAGGTTACCAAAACATTTCTGCAGCATTGAAGGTCTCCAAGAACACAGTGGTCACCATCATTCTCAAATGGAAGAAATTTGGAACCACCAAGACTTTGTAGAGCTGGCCACCCGGCCAAACTGAGCAATCTGGGGAGAAGTGCCTTGGTTAAGGAGGTGACCAAGAAACCAATGGTCACTCTGACAGAGCTCTAGAGTTCCTCTGTGGCGATGGGGGAACCTTCCAGAAGGACAACTATCTCTGAAGCACTCCACCAATCATGCCTTTATGGTAGAGTGGCCAGACAGAAGCCACTCCTCAGTAAAAGGCACCAGACAGCCTGCTTGGAGTTTGCCAAAAGGCACCTAAAGACCATGAGAAACAAGATTGTCTGGTCTGATGAAATCAAGATGGAACTATTTGGCCTGAATGCCAAGCGTCACATCTGGAGGAAACCTGGCACAATCCCTACGTTGAAGCATGGTGGTGGCAGTTTCATGCTGTGGGGATGTATTTCACCGGCAGGAACTGGGAGACTGGTCAGGATCAATGGAAAGATGAACAGAGCAAAGTACAGAGAGGTCCCTGATGAAAACCTGCTCCAGAGCACTCAGGACCTCAGACTGGGGCAAAGGTTCACCTTCCAACAGGACTACGACTCTAAGCGCACAGTCAAGACAATGCAGGAGTGGCTTCGGGACAATTATCTGAATGTCCTTGAGTGGCTTAGCCAGAGTCTTGACTTGAACCCAATCGAACATATCTGAAGAGATCTGAAAATAGCTGTGCAGCAACGTTCCCCATCCAATCTGACATGTGAGGATCTGAGAGGATCTGCAGAGAAGGATGGGAGAAACTCTTCAAATACAGGTGTGCCAAGCTTGTAGCGTAATACCCAAGAAGACTTGAGGCTGTAATCTCTGCTAAAGGTGATTCAAGTACTGAGAAAAGGCTCTGAATTCTTATGTAGATGTGATATTTCAGTTTTTAATTTGTAATGTCTAAACCTGTAATGTCTAAACCTGTAATGTCTAAACCTGTTTTTGCTTTGTAATTATATCATATTCATGTTCAAATAAGGCTTTAACGTAACAAAATGTTGAAAAAGTCAAGGGGTCTTAATACTTTTTAGAGCATCATGTTGGGCTGAATCACACCGCCTGGTATGGAAACCACACCGTACGCAACCGCAGGGCTCTCCAGAGAGTGGTGCTGTCAACCCAACGCATCACCGGGGCCTCACTGACTGCCCTCCAGGACATCTACAGCACCCGGTGTCACAGGGAAGTCAAAAAGATCATGAAGGATCTCAGCCACCCGATCCACGGCCTGTTCACCCCGTTTACCATCCAGAAAGTGAGATCAGTACAACTACATCAAAGCTGGGACCCAGAGATAGAAGCTATTTTTCTATCTCAAAGCCGTCAGACGTTTAAATAGTCACCACTAGCCGACCTCCACCCACCCTGCCCTGAACTTTAGTCACTGTCACTAGCCGACCTCCACCCACCCTGCCCTGAACCTTAGTCACCTTCAATAGCCGACCTCCACCCACCCTGCCCTGAACCTTAGTCACCTTCAATAGCCGACCTCCACCCACCCTGCCCTGAACCTTAGTCACTGTCACTAGCCGACCTCCACCCACCCTGCCCTGAACCTTAGTCACTGTCACTAGCCGACCTCCACCCACCCTGCCCTGAACCTTAGTCACTGTCACTAGCCGACCTCCACCCACCCTGCCCTGAACCTTAGTCACTGTCACTAGCCGACCTCCACCCACCCTGCCCTGAACCTTAGTCACTGTCACTAGCCGACCTCCACCCACCCTGCCCTGAACCTTAGTCACTGTCACTAGCCGACCTCCACCCACCCTGCCCTGAAATTTAGTCACTGTCACTAGCCGGCTACCACCCGGTTACTCAACCCTGCACCTTAGAGGCTGCTGTCCTATGTACATAGACATGGAACACTGCTCACTTAAATAATGGAACACTGGTCACTTTAATTATGGAACACTGGTGAATTTAAAACATACTGTTTTACCCACTTCATATGTATATACTGTATAGACATGATTGTAGTCAAGGCCATCCTATTAAACTATTGCTGTACTTGTACTATTATGTCTAGGTATTCTACATATTATATCATATACTGTCCATAATGTCTATACATCACATATATATATTTATTTTATCTTCCTAGTGTCGTGTCTTTACTATCATTAAACTGAAGACGTGGCTTTTATCAAAGATTCTCTGTAATTAGTATCACGCGATCAACTGATTAATTAACTAGGAAGTCGGGGCACCAAGGAAAAATATTCAGATTACAAAGTTATCATTTCCTAAAATAACTTTTCAGATATTTTATCTGATCAATTAGTCTTCGAATTAATGAATTATTTACTTTACGTTAGTCTCATTCCAAACGTCATAAATTGTTGGTTATCTGCACAAACCCAGTCTTCACTATGAGTCATCCATACATCAATTGTCTTAAATCATTTATTTACTAACTAAGTAAGGCAAAAGGGGAAGTGGGGGTCGACTAAAAAGTCACTACAGAGTGATAATTATAACAATTGAAATGCTAATCCTTTACACATGAAAGCTCACTCATTCGGGAACATTTGAAATCAATATATATATTTACGCTCAGTGTGTAGTCTTGAAAATCTTTGGAGGGAGTTGAAAGTCCATGTTGCCCAGCAACAGCCCCAAAACATCACTGCTCTAGAGGAGATCTGCATGGAGGAATGGGCCAAAATACCAGCAACAGCGTGTGAAAACCTTGTGAAGACTTACAGAAAACATTTGACCTCTGTCATTGCCAACAAAGGGTATATAACAAAGTATTGAGATAAACTTTTGTTATTGACCAAATACTTATTTTCCACCATAATTTGCAAATAAATTCATTAAAAATCCTACAATGTGATTTTCTGGATTTTTTTCCCTCTCATCTTTTTAAGTGGGAGAACTTGCACAATTGGTGGCTGACTAAATACCTTTTTGCCCCACTGTATTTAATCTCTGGACTCTCTCTGTTGTCTTAGGTCTCTCTTTATGTAGTGTTGTTTTGTCTCTCTTGTTGTGATGTGTTTTGTTTTATATAAATTTATATTTTATTGTTATTATTATGTTAAAACATTTTTTAGCCCCTGTCACCGCAGGAGGCCTTTCCCCTTTTGGTAGGCCGTCATTGTAAATAATAATTTATTCTTAACCGACTTGTCTAGTTAAATAAATGTTAAATAAATAAATAAAAACAAATATATTTCTATATTTTTGTTAATTCCGTTCTTTTACTTTTTAGATGTGTGAGTATTGCTGTGTATTGTTAGATATCACTGCACTGCTGGAGCACAAGCATTTCACTTCACCCGCAATAACATCTTCTAAATATGTGTATGGGACCAATGAAATGTAATTTGATTTGATTTAAAAACCCAGAATGTCGACAGAACAGCCACTCTGGAATAT
>NC_088414.1:38940196-38950196 GCF_034236695.1 Oncorhynchus nerka
GTGTTAAAACAGCACAGTGAAATTCTTACCTTGAGAGCTCTTTCCCAACAATGCAGTGATGATAATAATGTAGATAATAAAAAATCCCAAACCATCACCCTACCACCACCATGCTTGACATGCCTGGTGAAAACCAAACACTGCATTCTACAGTAAGAGCCTCATACCAACAGTCAAGCATGGTGGTGGTAAGTTGATGGTTTGGGGATGCTTTGCTGCCTAAGGACCTGGCTTGCCGCTGTTGAGGGAGAGGTTGTTGTCCTGGCACCACACTGCCAGTTCTCTGACCTCCTCCCTGTAACATGTCTCATCGTTCTCTGACCTCCTCCCTGTAACATGTCTCATCGTTCTCTGACCTCCTCCCTGTAACATGTCTCATCGTTCTCTGACCTCCTCCCTGTAACATGTCTCATCGTTCTCTGACCTCCTCCCTGTAACATGTCTCATCGTTCTCTGACCTCCTACCTGTAACATGTCTCATCGTTCTCTGACCTCCTCCCTGTAACCTGTCTCATCGTTCTCTGACCTCCTCCCTGTAACATGTCTCATCGTTCTCTGACCTCCTCCCTGTAACCTGTCTCATCGTTCTCTGACCTCCTCCCTGTAACATGTCTCATCGTTCTCTGACCTCCTCCCTGTAACATGTCTCATCGTTCTCTGACCTCCTACCTGTAACATGTCTCATCGTTCTCTGACCTCCTCCCTGTAACCTGTCTCATCGTTCTCTGACCTCCTCCCTGTAACATGTCTCATCGTTCTCTGACCTCCTCCCTGTAACCTGTCTCATCGTTCTCTGACCTCCTCCCTGTAACATGTCTCATCGTTCTCTGACCTCCTCCCTGTAACATGTCTCATCGTTCTCTGACCTCCTCCCTGTAACCTGTCTCATCGTTCTCTGACCTCCTCCCTGTAACATGTCTCATCGTTCTCTGACCTCCTACCTGTAACCTGTCTCATCGTTCTCTGACCTCCTCCCTGTAACATGTCTCATCGTTCTCTGACCTCCTCCCTGTAACATGTCTCATCGTTCTCTGACCTCCTCCCTGTAACATGTCTCATCGTTCTCTGACCTCCTCCCTGTAACATGTCTCATCGTTCTCTGACCTCCTCCCTGTAACATGTCTCATCGTTCTCTGACCTCCTACCTGTAACATGTCTCATCGTTCTCTGACCTCCTCCCTGTAACCTGTCTCATCGTTCTCTGACCTCCTCCCTGTAACATGTCTCATCGTTCTCTGACCTCCTCCCTGTAACCTGTCTCATCGTTCTCTGACCTCCTCCCTGTAACATGTCTCATCGTTCTCTGACCTCCTCCCTGTAACATGTCTCATCGTTCTCTGACCTCCTCCCTGTAACCTGTCTCATCGTTCTCTGACCTCCTCCCTGTAACATGTCTCATCGTTCTCTGACCTCCTACCTGTAACCTGTCTCATCGTTCTCTGACCTCCTCCCTGTAACATGTCTCATCGTTCTCTGACCTCCTCCCTGTAACCTGTCTCATCGTTCTCTGACCTCCTCCCTGTAACCTGTCTCATCGTTCTCTGACCTCCTCCCTGTAACATGTCTCATCGTTCTCTGACCTCCTCCCTGTAACATGTCTCATCGTTCTCTGACCTCCTCCCTGTAACCTGTCTCATCGTTCTCTGACCTCCCTGTAACATGTCTCATCGTTCTCTGACCTCCTCCCTGTAACATGTCTCATCGTTCTCTGACCTCCTCCCTGTAACATGTCTCATCGTTCTCTGACCTCCTCCCTGTAACATGTCTCATCGTTCTCTGACCTCCTCCCTGTAACATGTCTCATCGTTCTCTGACCTCCTCCCTGTAACATGTCTCATCGTTCTCTGACCTCCTCCCTGTAACATGTCTCATCGTTCTCTGACCTCCTCCCTGTAACATGTCTCATCGTTCTCTGACCTCCTCCCTGTAACATGTCTCATCGTTCTCTGACCTCCTCCCTGTAACATGTCTCATCGTTCTCTGACCTCCTCCCTGTAACCTGTCTCATCGTTCTCTGACCTCCTCCCTGTAACCTGTCTCATCGTTCTCTGACCTCCTCCTTGTATAATTGTTTATTCCATGTGTAACTCTGTGTTGTTGTTTGTGTCTCACTGCTTTGCTTTATCTTGGCCAGGTCGCAGTTGTAAATGAGAACTTGTTCTCAACTAGCCTACCTGGTTAAATATAGCTGAAATGTAAAAAAATCGCCATTGGTGATCAGTCCTACCACCGTCTTGTCGTCAGCAAACATGATGATGATGTTGGAGTCGTACTTGGCCACACAGTCATGGGGTAAACAGGGAGTACAGGAGGGTCTAAGCACACACCCCTGTGGGGCCCCAATGTTGAGGGTTAGCATGGCAGATGTGATGTTACCTACTCTCACCACCTGGGGTCAGCCTGTCAGGAAGTCCAGGATCCAGTTGCAGATGAAGGTGTTCAGTCCCAGGGTCCCGAGCTTGGTGACGAGCATGGAGGGCACTATGGTGTTAAATGCTGAGCTGTAGTTGATGAATAGCATTCTCACATAGCTTGTCCAGGTCAGAGTGGGCAGTGTGTAGCGCAATTGAGGTTGCATTGTTTGTAGATCTGTTGGGGCGGTATGCAAATTGGAGTTAGTCTAAGGTGTCTGGGTGGTAGTCATTGTGGCATGAAGTCTTAGAGTTCTTGGGAACAGGAATGATGGTGGTCAGATTGAGATCCCGCATCATAGCCTCCGATTCAGATGACCATTTCTCTATGGAGTGCATCACAGGTACTTCCTGGTTGAGCTTCTGCTTGTAAACAGGAAGCAGGAGTATAGAGACATAATCTGATTTGCTGAAGTGGGGATGACGGAGGGCGGAACCACAAACCTGAGGTTATGGAAGGTGAAACCAGGCCAGACGAGTCATAATATCTTATGAGCAAACTTGAGAAGGGAGAGGATTATGAACTAATAAACACAAATAAACACACTTATAGGATTAATACATACAGTAACTCTCTTCTTTCACCCAGGGCACTTCAAACTAGGTGACACAACCTTGTTAACCTGTTGCTTCTACTCGGGACGCTTGCGTCCCAACTAGAGCTCTGGAAATGCAAATGCGCTACGCTAAATGCTAATAGTATTAGTTAAAACTCAAAAGTTCATTAAAATACACATGCAGGGTATCGAATTAAAGCTACACTCGTTGTGAATCCAGGCAACAAGTCAGATTTTTAAAATGCTTTTCGGCGAAAGCATGAGAAGCTATTATCTGATAGCATGCAACACCCCAAAAGACCCACAGGGGACGTAAACAAAATAATTAGCATTTCGGCGTTACACAAACCGCACAATAAAATAGAAAACATTCATTACCTTTCACCATCTTCTTTGTTGGCACTCCTAGATGTCCCATAAACACTATTTGGGTCTTTATTTCGATTAAATCGGTCCATATAAAGCCTAGATATCGTTATATGTAGACTGTGTGATAAACGAAAAAAACATCGTTTCAAAACGTAACGTCATTTTTTAAAATTCAAAAAGTCGACGATAAACTTTCACAAAACACTTCGAAATACGTTTGTAATGCAACTTTAGGTATTAGTAAACGTTAATAAGCGATAAAATTCATCAGGAGGCGATGTAAAGATCATTAGCTGTCCGTCTGGAAAAATGTCCGGCTAGAAACTCAACGAAAATATCCGGTCCTAGACCGGATTAGATACGGTGTCCTGTATGTGTTTGACCAAGAAAAAACTCGAAGGGAAATGACAAGACTCTAGACACCCTGTGGAAGCGGTAGGTACTGCAACCTCAGTCAATTAATTGTGGTTCACGTTTATCAATGGGTTCAAGTAGCGCATGGATATATTTTCCCCATTTTCAGTGATCAGTTTTTCCTGTGCTTTTCGATGTAAATGCCGTTCTGGTAAAGCCACAGCAGTGATTTAACCAGTTTTTTAAACGTCTGAGTGTTTTCTATCCACACAGACTAAGCAAATGCATATACTATATTCCTGGCATGAGTAGCAGGGCGCTGAAATGTTGCGCGATTTTTAACAGAATGTTCAAAAAAGTAGAGGGTCGACTGAAGAGGTTAACGTGGAATTTAAAAAATCACACTCCTGCTAATGTACCATAGTAATGTGGTTATGTAGTGTTATGAACAAGAGTAATGTGGTTATGTAGTGTTATGTACCAGAGTAATGTGGTTATGTCGTGTCATGTACCAGAGTAATGTGGTTATGTCGTGTTATGTACCAGAGTAATGTGGTTATGTAGTGTTATGTAACAGAGTAATGTGGTTATGTAGTGTTATGTAACAGAGTAATGTGGTTATATAGTATTATGTACCAGAGTAATGTGGTTATGTAGTAGTGTTATGTAACAGAGTAATGTGGTTATGTAGTGTTATGTACCAGAGTAATGTGGTTATGTAGTAGTGTTATGTACCAGAGTAATGTGGTTATGTAGTAGTGTTATGTAACAGAGTAATGTGGTTATGTAGTAGTGTTATGTAACAGAGTAATGTGGTTATGTAGTATTATGTACCAGAGTAATGTGGTTATGTAGTAGTGTTATGTAACAGAGTAATGTGGCATGTAGGAGTGTTATGTACCAGAGTAATGTGGTTATGTAGTATTATGTGCCAGAGTAATGTGGTTATGTAGTATTATGTACCAGAGTAATGTGGTTATGACGTATTATGTACCAGAGTAATGTGGTTATGTAGTATTATGTGCCAGAGTAATGTGGTTATGTAGTGTTATGTACCAGAGTAATGTGGTTATGACGTATTATGTACCAGAGTAATGTGGTTATGTAGTGTTATGTACCAGAGTAATGTGGTTATGTAGTAGTGTTATGAACAAGAGTAATGTGGTTATGTAGTGTTATGTACCAGAGTAATGTGGTTATGAAGTAGTGTTATGAACCAGAGTAATGTGGTTATGTCGTATTATGTAACAGAGTAATGTGGTTATGTAGTGTTATGTAACAGAGTAATGTGGTTATGTAGTAGTGTTATGAACAAGAGTAATGTGGTTATGTAGTGTTATGTAACAGAGTAATGTGGTTATGTAGTGTTATGAACAAGAGTAATGTGGTTATGTAGTGTTATGTAACAAAGTAATGTGGTTATGTAGTAGTGCTATGTACCAGAGTAATGTGGTTATGTAGTAGTGTTATGAACAAGAGTAATGTGGTTATGTAGTATTATGTGCCAGAGTAATGTGGTTATGTAGTGTTATGTACCAGAGCAATGTGGTTATGTAGTAGTGTTATGAACAAGAGTAATGTGGTTATGTAGTGTTATGTACCAGAGTAATGTGGTTATGTAGTAGTGTTATGAACCAGAGTAATGTGGTTATGTCATATTATGTAACAGAGTAATGTGGTTATGTAGTGTTATGTAACAGAGTAATGTGGTTATGTAGTAGTGTTATGAACAAGAGTAATGTGGTTATGTAGTGTTATGTACCAGAGTAATGTGGTTATGCCATATTATGTACCAGAGTAATGTGGTTATGTCGTAGTATGTACCAGAGTAATGTGGTTATATCGTGTCATGTACCTGGGTAATGTGGGTATGTAGTAGTGTTATGTAACAGAGTAATGTGGTTATGTAGTATTATGTACCAGAGTAATGTGGTTATGTAGTAGTGTTATGAACAAGAGTAATGTGGTTATGTCGTATTATGAACCAGAGTAATGTGGTTATGTAGTGTTATGTAACAGAGTAATGTGGTTATGTAGTAGTGTTATGAACAAGAGTAATGTGGTTATGTCGTATTATGAACAAGAGTAATGTGGTTATGTAGTGTTATGTACCAGAGTAATGTGGTTATGTAGTAGTGTTATGAACAAGAGTAATGTGGTTATGTAGTGGTATGTACCAGAGTAATGTGGTTATGTAGTAGGGTTATGAACAAGAGTAATGTGGTTATGTAGTGTTATGTACCAGAGTAATGTGGTTATGTCGTATTATGTAACAGAGTAATGTGGTTATGTAGTGTTATGTAACAGAGTAATGTGGTTATGTAGTAATGTTATGAACAAGAGTAATGTGGTTATGTAGTGTTATGTAACAGAGTAATGTGGTTATGTAGTAGTGTTATGTACCAGAGTAATGTGGTTATGTAGTAGTGTTATGAACAAGAGTAATGTGGTTATGTAGTATTATGTACCAGAGTAATGTGGTTATGTAGTGTTATGTACCAGAGTAATGTGGTTATGTAGTGTTATGTAACATAGTAATGTGGTTATGTTGTATTATGTAACAGAGTAATGTGGTTATGTAGTAGTGTTATGAACAATAGTAATGTGGTTATGTAGTGTTATGTAACAGAGTAATGTGGTTATGTAGTGTTATGAACAAGAGTAATGTGGTTATGTAGTGTTATGTACCAGAGTAAAGTGGTTATGTCGTGTTATGTACCAGAGTAATGTGGTTATGTAGTGTTATGTGCCAGAGTAATGTGGCTATGTAGTGTTATGTACCAGAGTAATGTGGTTATGTAGTGTTATGTACCAGAGTAATGCGGTTATGTCGTGTCATGTACCAGAGTAATGTGGTTATGTCGTGTTATGTTCCAGAGTAATGTGGTTATGTCGTGTCATGTACCAGAGTAATGTGGTTATGTCGTGTCATGTACCAGAGTAATGTGGTTATGTCGTGTTATGTACCAGAGTAATGTGGTTATGTCGTGTTATGTAACAGAGTAATGTGGTTATGTAGTGTCATGTACCAGAGTAATGTGGTTATGTTGTGTCATGTACCAGAGTAATGTGGTTATGTCGTGTCATGTTCCAGAGTAATGTGGTTATGTAGTGTTATGTACCAGAGTAATGTGGTTATGTCGTGTTATGTTCCAGAGTAATGTGGTTATGTAGTGTTATGTACCAGAGTAATGTGGTTATGTCGTGTTATGTACCAGAGTAATGTGGTTATGTCGTGTTATGTACCAGAGTAATGTGGTTATGTCGTGTTATGTACCAGAGTAATGTGGTTATGTAGTGTTATGTGTTATGTACCAGAGTAATGTGGTTATGTCGTGTCATGTACCAGAGTAATGTGGTAATGTGTTATGTGTTATGTACCAGAGTAATGTGGTTATGTCGTGTTATGTACCAGAGTAATGTGGTTATGTCGTGTCATGTACCAGAGTAATGTGGTAATGTGTTATGTGTTATGTACCAGAGTAATGTGGTAATGTGGTAATGTGTTATGTACCAGAGTAATGTGGTAATGTGTTATGTGTTATGTGGTTATGTCGTGTTATGTGTTATGTGGTGTTATGTGGTTATGTAGTGTTATGTACCAGAGTAATGTGGTTATGTCGTGTTATGTACCAGAGTAATGTGGTTATGGCGTGTTATGTACCAGAGTAATGTGTTTATGTCGTGTTATGTACCAGAGTAATGTGGTTATGTAGTAGTGTTATGTACCAGAGTAATGTGGTTATGTCATGTTATGTACCAGAGTAATGTGGTTAAGTCGTGTTATGTACCAGAGTAATGTGGTTATGTCGTGTTATGTACCAGAGTAATGTGGTTATGTCGTGTTATGTACCAGAGTAATGTGGTTATGTCGTGTTATGTACCAGAGTAATGTGGTAATGTGTTATGTGTTATGTACCAGAGTAATGCGATTATGTCGTGTTATGTGTTATGTGGTTATGTCGTGTTATGTGTTATGTGGTTATGTCGTGTTATGTGTTATGTGGTTATGTCATGTTATGTGTTATGTGGTTATGTCGTGTTATGTGTTATGTGGTTATGTCGTGTCATGTACCAGAGTAATGTGGTAATGTGTTATGTGTCATGTACCAGAGTAATGTGGTAATGTGTTATGTACCAGAGTAATGTGGTTATGTCGTGTCATGTACCAGAGTAATGTGGTTATGTCGTGTTATGTGTTATGTGGTTATGTCGTGTTATGTGTTATGTGGTTATGTCGTGTTATGTGTTATGTGGTTATGTCATGTTATGTGTTATGTGGTTATGTCGTGTTATGTGTTATGTGGTTATGTCGTGTCATGTACCAGAGTAATGTGGTAATGTGTTATGTGTCATGTACCAGAGTAATGTGGTAATGTGTTATGTACCAGAGTAATGTGGTAATGTGTTATGTGTTATGTACCAGCGTAATGTGGTAATGTGTTATGTGTTATGTACCAGAGTAATGTGGTAATGTGTTATGTGTTATGTACCAGAGTAATGTGGTAATGTGTTATGTGTTATGTACCAGAGTAATGTGGTAATGTGTCATGTGTCATGTACCAGAGTAATGTGATTATGTCGTGTTATGTACCAGAGTAATGTGGTAATGTGTTATGTACCAGAGTAATGTGGTTTTGTAGTGTTATGTACCAGAGTAATGTGTTATGTGTTATGTACCAGAGTAATGTGGTTATGTCGTGTTATGTACCAGAGTAATGTGGTAATGTGTTATGTACCAGAGTAATGTGGTTTTGGTAGTGTTATGTACCAGAGTAATGTGTTATGTGTTATGTAACAGAGTAATGTGGTAATGTGTTATGTGTTATGTACCAGAGTAATGTGGTTATGTGTTATGTGTTATGTACCAGAGTAATGTGGTAATGTGGTAATGTGTTATGTACCAGAGTAATGTGGTAATGTGGTAATGTGTTATGTACCAGAGTAATGTGGTAATGTGGTAATGTGTTATGTACCAGAGTAATGTGGTAATGTGGTAATGTGTTATGTACCAGAGTAATGTGGTTATGTAGTGTTATGTACCAGAGTAATGTGGTTATGTGTTATGTACCAGAGTAATGTGGTAATGTGTTATGTGTTATGTGGTAGTTTCCCTACACATCCTTATTCCTTGTTGCCAGAGCTCATTTAACGTTGTCCAAACATTTGTTTTTATAATCTAGCACACTTCAAAGGCCACATGGAGAGCTGTGGGCCCTACAGCATATGGCCTTAAATAAAGGAGGGAGGGAGGGAGGGAGGGAGAGGCAGTGGGAGGGATGGGTAGAGAGAGAGGGAGAGACAGAGAGAGAGAGAGAGAGGGAGAGGGCGAGTGGGAGAAAGGGTTAGAGAGAGAGGGAAGGAGAGTGAGTGACAGAGAGGGGTAGGGAGAGAGAGAGGGAAAGAGAGTGAGCGAGGGGTAGAGAGAGAGGGAGAGGCAGTGGGAGGGATGGGTAGAGAGAGAGAGGGTAGAGAGAGAGGGAGAGGCAGTGGGAGGGATGGGTAGAGAGAGAGAGAGAGAGAGAGAGAGAGAGAGGGAGAGATGGGCAGATTGGGCGAGAGGGGTTTAGAGAGAGGGAAAGAGAGGGAGAGTGGAAGAGAGGGAGAGGCAGAGTGGGAGAGAGGAGCAGAGTGGGAGAGAGGGGTAGAGTGGGAGAGAGGTGTAAAGAGAGACGGAGAGGGAGAGAGGGGTAGAGAGAGAGTGGATGAGAGGGAGAGAGGGGTAGAGAGAGAGAGAGTGAATGAGAGGGAGCGAGAACTTATGTTTTTTATCTGTGCAGTGAAAGACACATTACTGACTCAAACCTATGGTAGAGACTGGTCAAAATCACAATTTTCTCAGTGTGTGTGTGTGTGTGTGTGTGTGTATGTGTGTGTGTTCTTGGCACCTTACAGATGGCAGATTTTCACTGCCAGCTTATTGAAGCCCTCAAGAAAATACACACAAACACACTAATTACCTCTTCTGCCAGCCTGCGCCCACCGCGCCCTCTGCTAGTTGGAGTGAAAATGTCAACTACCCTTTTCTCCCATCTCTCTCTCTCTCTCTCTACTCTCTTTCTCTCTCTCCTCTCTCTCGCTCTTTCTCTCTCGCTCTCTCTCTCCCTCTCTCTTCCTCTCTCTCTCTCTCTCAATTCAATTCAATTCAATTCAAGGTGCTTTATTGACATGGGAAACATGTGTTAACATTGTCAAAGCAAGTGATGTAGTGATTAACAGTAAACATTACACATACAGAGGTTTCAAAACAATAAAGGCATTACAAATGTCATATTACGTATATATACAGTGTTGCAACGATGTACAAAT
>NC_088414.1:38955196-39097696 GCF_034236695.1 Oncorhynchus nerka
CCTAATATCTAACAAATTCCATAACAAAACCTAATATCTATCAATTCCACCTCAAAACCTAATACACACAATCTAGCAAAGGAATGGGATGAGAATATATAAGTATAAAATATATAGATGAGCAGTGACAGAGCGGCCAAGATGCAATAGATAGTAAAGAATAGATAGTGAAGGATATAGTATACAGTATATACTGTACATATGAGATGAGTAATGCCAGATATGTAAACATTATTAAAGTGGCATTATTAAAGTGACTCGTGTTCCATTTATTAAAGTGGCACATTGGCATGGGAAACATGTTTACATTGCAAGTGAAATTAACAATAAACAAAAGTGAGAAGACACAAAACAATATCAGCAATTTTATTTTTGAAACGAACAGTAAACATTGCACTCACAAAGGATGGAAAAAACAACATACATTTCAAGTGTTATATTATCAGCTCTCCGTCTGTCTTTCTCTCTATGTGGGATGAGAGGCGCGAGAAAGCAGCTCATTGATGGAAGGGAGAGGTGGAGAAGTGTTCGGATTGGAGGTGGGGCTACATGTTGAAATCAATTAGCCACAAAGAAAATGAGTCGCCACACAAATCACGGAAAAAATAGCAGCTTCATACTCAATTAACACATAGTAGTAGAGTGTGTCACGCCTGCTCCCGCTCCCTGGCGCTCGAGGGCGCCAGGCTGCCCATCATCACATACACACCTGTCACCATCGTTACGCGCATCAGTGCTTCTTTGGACTCACCTGGAATCCATTACTTAGTTGATTGCCCCTACTGTATCTGTCTGTTCCTCAGTTTGATCCCCGTGTCAGCATTAATCTGTTTTATGGCTGGGATCCGCGTACAGGGATCAACATCAGGGGACATCTCAGAGTGATAACTAAAAAGACAACGTCGTAACATTAAACATTCTTGAAAATGCAAGTGTCTTACACCCTGTCTTACACCCAATCTTGGTAATCAAACTACGTTTTCCAATTTAAAATAGTTATTACAGAGAACAAATACCATGCTTTTGTTTGAGAAGAGCAATCAACAACAGAAACATTTTCCGCCATGACAGTTTTTACACATTCACATCTGAAGGTAAAATGATGACTTACATTCTGATATCTTGCTCTTATTTCTCTTCCTGAGGGTCCCAGTGATCAAATGAAGTGCCGTTTTCTTTGATAAAATCCATTTTTAGCCTAAATCTAAATATTTTGTTACCCGTTTGTGCCGTGAATTCCATCTCTATCAATTTTGTACGGAGCATTCGATGTAATTACACACAGTAAACCATCGTTTATCTAGTCATGGTTGGTTTTAGTGCATTCCTCTGGATGTTTGCAACACAGCCAAACCTCATTGTTTTTTTGCGGGGAGTATTGACCGAAGTGAGCTGATTTGAAGACAATGATAAATGACTACCTGACGCACCAATCATTTTAGCGAAGCTTCGTTGATTGACTGTATTTCTGCCCAATGACCACTGATCTTCTTGAAATCTAGCTGGGTAGATAGCCAATGAGCTGAGGTAAACGCCAGTATGTAATGGTTTTGGGTTGGACCACCATTCCTTGTTTGTAAATGCACGCGTAACGAACTCCATTCTCGCCTTGACTATCAGAGGAGTTGCTGTGACGCTTGTTACGCACAGCAGTATTTTGGAAAGTTGCATTTTCAACGATTTCATTGAAGACATCATGGCGAATAAATCAGGAAAAGCGAAGTCTAAGTATACAGATTTGCACCAGATTATAGAGGAGATTGATCGGGAAAGTGAGACAGATTTTTTTTGTTTGAGGAATCTTTGAGTGTTATGATTCAAACGAACTGAGGAGCTGTTTCTGCAAGGACAGGACGTACTTCTGGACGGGTAAGTGCTAATGCCGTTTTATGAAATATAAAAATATACAGTGGGGCAAAAAAGTATTTAGTCAGCCACCAATTGTGCAAGTTCTCCCACTTAAAAAGATGAGAGGCCTGTAATATATTTTGCAATTTGCAATGAAGTGTGTGTGTGTGTGTGTGTGTGTTGGTTTGTGTGTGTATATATGTATGTGTGTATACATACATATATATATATATATATATATATATATATATATATATATATATATATATATATATATATATATATATAATGTCAGATATATATATTTTCCATGTTTTTATTCAAATGGATGGAGTAGAACAGCAAACACACACATGGCCACTGCGCCTGCTACTCCTCTCCATTTCTATATGAAATAGCCATTGGGTGCTGATCGGGGGAGGGCAGGCCCACAACAATGGCCGGAATTGAATGGAACAGCACTTCACCTTAGTGACTGTTCCCTCTGCTCTATACAATACTTATCTGTTTATTTTATGTGATGATAAAAGGCTCATACAATACAAATATTTTTTATGTTTTCTTTCACAGTGATAGCGACTCCGACTGGGAGCCCCCGGTGCCAAGCTGCCCCCTCTACTCCTGCCTCCAGTGGTGTTCATATGCCACAGTTCATTACTGGATGCATGACTGTGCCTCAGGGCCAAAAGGGCACAGCATGGAGGCGTTGTTGTGTTCTGTGTCGCATGACCTGCACCACTTGTTCAGTTTGCCTCTGCTTTACATCATAAAGAGACTGCTATGGGACATGGCACAGGCAGTAACATATTGTGTAGAGGACTTCCAAAGGGTGTACTGTTTTTAAAAAATATTTATTTTCTAATATAAAAAAAAACATTTTTATTTTTTGTGTGTTAGAATTGCTTTTTGATATGTTGTATATAGTTATTTGCACTGCTGTATATAGTTATAGGTCATTTCACCAATTCGGCCACTTGGGTACATTTGGGCAACTTGTGTGGGACACCTGAGTGACTTCATGCTAAATGTCATGTAGCTCACCCATTCCTGAAGTTATCAGTCTGAAACTTTGCACACCTACAGTTGCCCTCCTGTGTTATCCATCACAATTATCTCCAGCATCCTATCTGACTGTGTGGCTATTCTAGTACAAAGAGTGAAAGATGATACTACAACAATAAAAAACAGAAAACGTATGCTCTTTCTTTCTCTTTTCTTCCACCAGATCTACTGTGTTATATTCTCCTACATTCAATTAACATTTCCACAAACTTCAGAATGTTTCCATTCAAATGATACCAAGAATATGCATATCCTTGCCTCTGGGGCTGAGCTACAGGCAGTTAGATTAGGGTATGTCTTCAGGTGGACATTGAGAACAAAGGATGCAGCCATAAGAGGTTCATGTTGTTTTGTTTCCCCCGTCCAGACGCTGTCCGTGTTCTGTTTCATGTCCGTTGTTTATTAAATGTTCACTCCCTGTACCTGCTTCTCGTCTCTCAGCGTCTGTCTTCACAGTGTTTATCCAGCACAGGGAGAGAAGACTTTAGAAGAACAGAAATACAGGGACGAGGAGGAAGGGAGTGTGACAGAAAGTGAGCTCGATGGATAGATAAGGTTAGAGGTGGATAATGTCATGCATAAAAACCCTATAGCATCAGGTGCATATGTTAGGGTCATAACAGTCACATACTCAACTACAGCTAGAGAGAGAGAGAGAGAGAGAGAGAGAGAGAGAGACAGCAACACAATTAGACACAACCAAGTCATGAGAAAACAAAAAGATAATTATTTGACACATTGGAGAAAATAAACAGAAAACAGAGCAAACTAGAACACTATTTGGCCCTAAACAGAGAGTACACAGTGGGAGAAGAAATTATTTGAGTGAGCCTAGCCTTGCTATTGAGAAAGGACGCCATGGGTTAGGGTTAGAGGAATAGATACACTATTCCTCTAACCCTTACCCAGATACACTATTCCCCTAACCCAGATACACTATTCCTCTAACCCTAACCCAGATACACTATTCCTCTAACTCTAACCCAGATACACTATTCCTCTAACTCTAACCCAGATACACTATTCCTCTAACCCTAACCCAGATACACCATTCCTCTAACTCTATCCCAGATACACTATTCCCCTAACCCAGATACACTATTCCTCTAACCCTAACCCAGATACACTATTCCTCTCTCTTCGCCTTATCTATATTTCTGATGCCTTCTGCTCCAGTTCCCTCTCCCTCGTCATCTCTCATATTTTATTTATCCTTCTCCTCCCTTCTTTCCTCTTCTCCTCCTCCTAATCAGTGCACATCTCCATCTCTCCACCACTTCACCAGTCCCCTCATCTCCTCCTCCTCTCTGCTCATCTCTCCATGACACATCCCTCCTTTCCTCCTCTCATCTCTCAATCGATACATCCCTCCTCTCCTCCTCCTCTCCTCCTGTCCTCCTCCTCTCCTCTCATCTCTCCATCTCTACATCAAAGGAGGGCAAAATCGATTCCTGGCCAAAAAAAAGAGAAATCATCTAAAACCAGAAACATGTGTGCTTCATCCCTTCATCTCCTCCTCCTTCTCTCCTCCTTTCCTCCTCTCCTCCTCTCCTCCTTTCCTCCTCCTCCCATCCCCCCTGTCCTCCTTCTCTGCTCCTCCTCTCCTGCCTTAAATCCTTTTCTTATTTCTCTCTCTTCTCTACCTCCTCTTTCTTTCTGCCTAATTGTAGTAATAGTGTATTACAAGTGTGTATGTGTGTTTGTGTGTTCAGCTGGAGGAAATAGCATTGATTTCCCCTATACCTTTAGAGGAAGAGGAAGAGGAAGAGAGAGAGAGAGAGAGAGAGAGAGAGAGACAGAGAGAGAGAGAGAGAGTGTGTGTGTTCAGCTGGCGGAAATAGCATTGATTTTCTCCTATATCTTTAGAGGAAGGAGTGTGTGTGTGTGTGTGTGTGTGTGTGTGTGTGTGTGTGTGTGTGTGTGCTCAGTGTGTTTAACAGAGGATGTATTAGTGTTATTAATGAGATTGAGGTGTGTTTGCTGTGTGCTGTGCGTGTATGTACGTGTGTGTACGTGTGTGTGTGCTGTGTCAGATAGTATCAGAGCAGTAATCCATGTCTTGTGAACCCACTGTTGTTTTATTAAACTGAGGACAACCAGTGTTTCGATCAAGATGTCTTTGATAACATAGCTGCTGCTACACAAATTCAATTAATTCTGACTCTCTCTTTCTCTTTGTCTCTCTCTCCATCTCTCTGTCCTTCTCTCTCACTATGACTATCTCCCTCCATCCCCCTATCTACGACTATCTCCCTCCACCCCTCCCTCCCTATCCATGACGATCTCCCTCCACCCCTTCCTCCATCCCTCTCTCCCCCATCTATGACTGTCGCCCGCCCTCATCCCTCCCTCCCCATCTCTGACTATCTCCCTCCATCCATCCCTCCCCCATCTATGACTATCTCCCTCCATCCCTCCCTCCCCCATCTATGACTGTCGCCCGCCCTCATCCCTCCCTCCCCATCTCTGACTATCTCCCTCCATCCCTCCCTCCCCCTTCTGACTATCTCCCTCATAACCCCCCCCTTTATGACTATCTCCCTCCATCCATCCATCCCTCCCACCCTCCCTCCGTCCCTCCCTCCCATCCCTCCCTCCCCTATCTATGACTATCTCCCTCCATCCATCTCTCCCTCCCCCTATCTACAACTCACTGCCTTCTCTGTTCTTTCTCTCTCTCTTCTACCTCTCCCATATCCCTCACATGTTCCCCTCCTAAAATGAAATGATCTCTTTCCTCTCTCTCCTGTCAGGTTGTGTATGTGTGGCTGGTTGGAGCTCTCCTCCCCTGACCTATGGACTGTATCTGCTACAACCCCCCGCTCCCCATTTTAGTTCAGTTTAGTTTAGTAGAATCCCCATTGCAGCAGCTACTCTTCATCAGGTCCACATAAAACGTAGAAATACGTGACAACGTACAGAACAGTTATAGACAAGAACAACATAAGATATTACATTATATTATATATTGGGAGTTATACAGTGCCTTGCGAAAGTATTCGGCCCCCTTGAACTTTGCGACCTTTTGCCACATTTCAGGCTTCAAACATAAATATATAAAACTGAATTTTTTGTGAAGAATCAACAACAAGTGGGACACAATCATGAAGTGGAACGACATTAATTGGATATTTCAAACTTTTTTAACAAATCAAAAATTGAAAAATTGGGCGTGCAAAATTATTCAGCCCCCTTAAGTTAATACTTTGTAGCGCCACCTTTTGCTGCGATTACAGCTGTAAGTCGCTTGGGGTATGTCTCTATCAGTTTTGCACATCGAGAGACTGACATTTTTTACCATTCCTCCTTGCAAAACAGCTCGAGCTCAGTGATGTTGGATGGAGAGCATTTGTGAACAGCAGTTTTCAGTTCTTTCCACAGATTCTTGATTGGATTCAGGTCTGGACTTTGACTTGGTCATTTTAACACCTGGATATGTTTATTTTTGAACCATTCTATTGTAGATTTTGCTTTATGTTTTGGATCATTGTCTTGTTGGAAGACAAATCTCCGTCCCAGTCTCAGGTCTTTTGCAGACTCCATCAGGTTTTCTTCAGGAATGGTCCTGTATTTGGCTCCATCCATCTTCCCATCAATTTTAACCATCTTCCCTGTCCCTGCTGAAGAAAAGCAGGCCCAAACCATGATGCTGCCACCACCATGTTTGACAGTGGGGATGGTGTGTTCAGGGTGATGCTTTTACGCCAAACATAACGTTTTGCATTGTTGCCAAAAAGTTCAATTTTGGTTTCATCTGACCAGAGCACCTTCTTCCACATGTTTGGTGTGTCTCCCAGGTGGCTTGTGGCAAACTTTAAACGACACTTTTTATGGATATCTTTAAGAAATGGCTTTCTTCTTGCCACTCTTCCATAAAGGCCAGATTTGTGCAATATACGACTGATTGTTGTCCTATGGACAGAGTCTCCCACCTCAGCAGTAGATCTCTGCAGTTCATCCAGAGTGATCATGGGCCTCTTGGCTGGATCTCTGATCAGTCTTCTCCTTGTATGAGCTGAAAGTTTAGAGGGACGGCCAGGTCTTGGTAGATTTGCAGTGGTCTGATACTCCTTCCATTTCAATATTTTCGCTTGCACAGTGCTCCTTGGGATGTTTAAAGCTTGGGAAATATTTTTGTATCCAAATCCGGCTTTAAACTTCTTCACAACAGTATCTCGGACCTGCCTGGTGTGTTCCTTGTTCTTCATGATGCTATCTGCGCTTTTAACGGACCTCTGAGACTATCACAGTGCAGGTGCATTTATACGGAGACTTGATTACACACAGGTGGATTGTATTTATCATCATTAGTCATTTAGGTCAACATTGGATCATTCAGAGATCCTCACTGAACTTCTGGAGAGTTTGCTGCACTGAAAGTAAAGGGGCTGAATAATTTTGCACGCCCAATTTTTCAGTTTTTGATTTGTTAAAAAAGCTTGAAATATCCAATAAATGTCGTTCCACTTCATGATTGTGTCCCACTTGTTGTTGATTCTTCACAAAAAATACAGTTTTATATCTTTATGTTTGAAGCCTGAAATGTGGCAAAAGGTCGCAAAGTTCAAGGGGGCCGAATACTTTCGCAAGGCACTGTATATTGGAAAAACACCAAAATAAATACTGTTTACACACTATTCATATATACGTGTTCATATTCTTATAAACAGTACAGTTCAATTAGATATTTTTTAAAGATCAGTGGCTTTTTGCCTGCGCAACTGCAATGTTAATGTCATTATTTTGGGTACTGTGAAGAAACCCATAATGCTGTGTCTGGTGGGGTATGTACGGTGCCTTCGGGAACGTATCCAGACCCCTGGACTGTGAAGAAACCCATAATGCTGTGTCTGGTGGGGTATGTACGGTGCCTTCGGGAACGTATCCAGACCCCTGGACTGTGAAGAAACCCATATTGCTGTGTCTGGTGGGGTATGTACGGTGCCTTCGGGAACGTATCCAGACCCCTGGACTGTGAAGAAACCCATATTGCTGTGTCTGGTGGGGTATGTACGGTGCCTTCGGGAACGTATCCAGACCCCTGGACTGTGAAGAAACCCATAATGCTGTGTCTGGTGGGGTATGTACGGTGCCTTCGGGAACGTATCCAGACCCCTGGACTGTGAAGAAACCCATATTGCTGTGTCTGGTGGGGTATGTACGGTGCCTTCGGGAACGTATCCAGACCCCTGGACTGTGAAGAAACCCATATTGCTGTGTCTGGTGGGGTATGTACGGTGCCTTCGGGAACGTATCCAGACCCCTGGACTGTGAAGAAACCCATAATGCTGTGTCTGGTGGGGTATGTACGGTGCCTTCGGGAACGTATCCAGACCCCTGGACTGTGAAGAAACCCATATTGCTGTGTCTGGTGGGGTATGTACGGTGCCTTCGGGAACGTATCCAGACCCCTGGACTGTGAAGAAACCCATAATGCTGTGTCTGGTGGGGTATGTACGGTGCCTTCGTGAAAGTTTCCAGACCCTTTGACTTTTTCCACATTTTGTTACGTTCCCATCCTTGCTCTAAAATGTATTGAATAAAAAATGTCCTCAGCAATCTACACACAATGCCCCATAATGACAAATTGAAAACAGGTTTTTAGAATTGTTTGCAAATGCATTCAAAATTTAAAACAGAAAAACATTATTTACATAAGTATTCAGACCCTTTGCTATGTGACTTGAAATTGAGCTCAGGTCCATCTTGGTTTCCATTGATCATCCTTAAGATGTTTCTACAACTTGATTGGAGTCCACCTGTGGTAAATTCAATGGATTGGACATGATTTGGAAAGCCACAAACCTGTCTATCTAAGTTCCCACAGTTGGCAGTTCATGTCAGAGCAAAAACCAAGCCATGAGGTCAAAGGAATGGTCCGTAGAGCTCCGATGCAGGATTGTGTTGCGGCACAGCACTGGGGAAGGGTACCAAGACATTTTTGCAGCATTGAATGTTGACAAGAACACATTTTTAAATGGAAGAAGTTTGGAAACAGCAAGACTCTTCCTAGAGCTGGCTGCCCTGCCAAACTGAGCAATCAGGGAGAAGGGGCTTGGTCATGGAGGAAACCTGGCACCATCCTTATGGTGAAGCATGGTGGTGGCAGCATCGTGCTGTGGGGATCAAATCAAAACAAATCAAATTTATTTATATAGCCCTTCGTACATCAGCTGATATCTCAAAGTGCTGTACAGAAACCCAGCCTAAAACCCCAAACAGCAAACAATGCAGGTGTAAAAGCACGGTGGCTAGGAAAAACTCCCTAGAAAGGCCAAAACCTAGGAAGAAACCTAGAGAGGAACCAGGCTATGTGGGGTGGCCAGTCCTCTTCTGGCTGTGCCGGGTAGAGATTATAACAGAACATGACCAAGATGTTCAAATGTTCATAAATGACCAGCATGGTCGAATAATAATAAGGCAGAACAGTTGAAACTGGAGCAGCAGCACAGTCAGGTGGACTGAGGACAGCAAGGAGTCATCATGTCAGGTAGTCCTGGGGCACGGTCCTAGGGCTCAGGTCCTCTGAGAGAGAGAAAGAAAGAGAGAATTAGAGAGAGCATATGTGGGGTGGCCAGTCCTCTTCTGGCTGTGCCGGGTGGAGATTATAACAGAACGTGGCCAAGATGTTCAAATGTTCATAAATGACCAGCATGGTTGAATAATAGTAAGGCAGAACAGTTGAAACTGGAGCAGCAGCATGGCCAGGTGGACTGGGGACAGCAAGGAGTCATCATGTCAGGGATGTTTTTCAGCAGCAGCGACTGGGAGATAGGATCGAGGCGGAGCAAGGTACAGAGGGATTATTGATGAAAACATGCTCCAGAGAGCTCAGGATCTCAATTCACCTTCCAGTTCACCTTCCAAAAGGACAACCACCCTAAGTACACAGCCAAGACCATGCATAAGTGGCTTCGTGGACAAGTCTCTGAATGTCCTTGAGTGTCCCAGCCGGAGTCCGGACTTGAACCCGATTGAACATCTTTGGAGAGACCTGAAGATAGCTGTGCAGCATCGCTGCCCATTCAACCTGACAGAGTTTGAGAGGATCTAGTTTGATAGTTTCAAGTTCCGTTGTGAACAGTTGTGAAGAGGGCACGACAACACCTTTTCCCGATTAGGAGACTGAAAAGACTTGTCATGGGTCCCCAGATCCTCAAAAGGTTCTACAGCTGCACCATCGAGAGCATCCTGACCGGTTGCATCACCGACTGTGTCATGACGTTGCCCTCTTTGGGTACAGCGAGCACCATCCCCCTCTCTCTGCACCATACCCCTCTCTCTCTCTCCTACACCCAGGCTGCTGTTAGGCAGGTCATAAATTCCTGGAGGAGATTCTTCCTCATGGCCAGACAGTATAGAGAGAGAGTGAGATTCATAGAGAGAACAAAGGAACTTCTTCCACAACTGAACTATATTCATGTTCTGGAGAATGTATAAACGGTGGGTGAAGTAGTCAGCTATGAACTGGTCCGTTTGGTACAATTCTTTGAAACTCCTGAGAGACATTACAGCCACATTACCATAACCCTGTTTATACAAGAGTCTCAGTTGTGTGGCTTTCATCTAATTGTTGTATTAAATGAATGAGTAAAGATGAAACTATTTGTGAAATGATGTAATGAGATTTTAAACTGTTTAATGAAGGAAACTCCAATTCCCTTTGGAGTTTAACTAAATCATAGGCCCGCCACATGAGCACAGACATTGATCTGGCGTCATGGGACAGGCCCTTTCTGCTCTTCCGAATATAACCCCCACCTTGGGAATTTATCTTCAGACCACGCTTCTCTCAATTACGAGAGGGCTAAGGTTTGAGTAAAGACCATGCTTCTCTCAATTACGAACCGACAGAATAAGAACAAATCTTTGATACTAATTACTAGTCTGCAGCTAGGAATTCGGTATCATTGAACATGAAGAACGACAACCGCTGAAACATCTATTCTATAACAACATTGCGGAATGTTACTCTGAACTATCCATTGTAACCACGACAGAGAGAGAGAGGGCGGACAAACTCTCCAACGGAAACAAACTTTCCAAAAGATATCACGACGGAACACTGAGCGTAAATGTATATATTGATTGCAATTATTACAGAATGAGTGAGCGTTCATGTGCAAAGGATTAGCATTTCAATTGTTATAATTATCAACTTTGTAGTGACTTTTATCTCAGTCGACCCCCACTTCCCTTGTCCACCAAGCCGCCATGCCGGTTTAGCCCACTAGGGCACATTCCCCTATCATTTCCTTGTAACCATATCTACTTGTTTGTTTATGCATTTCTGTGATTATTTAGTTAGTTAATATATAACTGATTTAACTTCTTGACGCTACCCATCCCATTAGCGGGATCATTTTCGTCAGCAACTGCTGAATAGCATAGCGCCACAGTCAAATAATATTACAAAAAAATATTCATATTCATGAAATCACAATATTGCAAAACACAGTTTAGCCTTTTGTTAAAACCTGTTAGGGATGATGCGAATTTTCGCAGCTTTTTGTAAAAAATCGTGCAACATTTCAACGTCCTGCTACTCATGCCGGGAATATAGTATATGCATATGATAAGTATGTGTGTATAGACAACACCCTGAAGTCTCTAAAACTGGTTAAATCATGTCTGTGGCTATAACAGAACGTGTTTAAGAGTAAAAATCCCAGGGAAAACTGTTCACCAAAAACACAAAAAAAAGATTCATCCGCCAGTCAATGAATTGTCTAAGGTGACAGACAAAAAACGAGGTCCCCATTACAATGCCTACAGCTTCCACACGATGTCGCCAGTACTGGCATTTTATGGCTGCTTTATCCTTGTTTAGATGACGTATAGGCACTTCCTGTCTTGGGGCTTACCGCAGGATGTTATGAAAGTGAAAACATGGAGGTTGATTTCAAGACTTGCTGCTATCGAATACAGATCGCCCCGTGATCAATTTGATAGATTATTAACGTTTATTAATACTTAAAGTTGGTTTAGAAAAGTAGTTTGAAGTGATTTGCAAAAGTTTATAGGCAACTTTTGTAATTTTAAAAAGTGACGTTGCGTCTTGTAAAGCGGAATTTTCCTGGATCAGACCGGCCTTCATGAAATGACATTTTGGGTATACAATGACGGATTTAATTGGGAAAAAGACCCAATTGTGATGTTTATGGGACATATAGGAGTGCCAACAGAGAAGCTCGTCAAAGGTAATGAATGTTTTATATTTTATCTCTGCGTTTTGTGTAGTGCCGGCTACCACAAAATCTGTTGTTTAGGTGACGTTCTGGTATTTTGGGGGGTGCATGCTATCAGATAATAGCTTCTCATGCTTTCGCCGAAAAGCATTTTGCAAATCTGACTCGGTGGCTAGATTCACAACGAGTGTAGCTTTAATTCAGTACCTTGCATGTGTGTTTTAATGAAAGTTTGGGTTTTATCGAAAACTATAGGTGGCGCTCTGAAATTTCCGCTGATTGATGTTCCTGCACTGGAACTACATTCTGCATCATCCCTAAGAGGTTTTAATCCACCTGTCGTCTCAGATTTTGAAAGCAATCCAAGCGTTTATGTAAGTTTATCGATAGCAAAGCAAAACCTTATGCACACTAAGCATTAAGTAGCTAGGTCACGAAAATCAGAAAAGCAATCAAATTAATCGTTTACCTTTGATGATCTTCGGATGTTTTCACTCACGAGACTCCCAGTTACACAACAAATGTTCCTTTTGTTCCATAAAGACTATTTTAATACCCAAAATACCTCAGTTTGTTTGACGCGTTATGTTCAGAAATCCACAGGAAATAGCGGTCACCACAACGCAGACGAAAATTCCAAATAATATCCATAATGTCCACAGAAACATGTCAAACGTTTTTTATAATCAATCCTCAGGTTGTTTAAAAAAAAATATTCGATAATATATCAACCTGGTGTGTAGGTTTTTCAATAACACCGAGAGAAACAATGGCCGCTTTACTCTGTAGCACAAAACTCACTCTGAGAGCCCCCACCTATCCACTTACGCAATGTGATCTTTCACGCTCATTTTTCAAAATAAAAGCCTGAAACTATGTCTAAAAACTGTTGACACCTTAGGGAAGCCATAGAAAAGGGAATCTGGTTGATATCCCTTTAAATGAAGGATAGGCATGCATAGGAACAGAGAGGTTTCAATATAAGAGGCACTTCCTGATTGGATTTTCCCCAGGTTTTCGCCTGCAATATCAGTTATGTTATACCCACAGACAATATTTTTACAGTTTTGGAAACTTGTGTGTTGAGTGTTTTCTATCCTAATCTGAATTATATGCATATTCTAGTTTCTGGGGCTGAGAAATAGGCCGTTTCAAATGAGGACGTTTTTTTGCCAAAAACAAAAAATACTGCCCCCTACACGCAAAAGGTTAAGACAATTGATGTATGGATGACTCATAGTGAAGACTGGTTTCGTGCAGATAACCAACCATTTCCGACATTTGGAATGAGACTATCGTGAGATAAAGAATCATTCTAAGACTAATTGATCAGATATTAAAATATCTGAAAGTTATATTAGGAAAATTATAACTTTGTAATCTGAATATTTTCCTTGGTTCCCCGACTTCCTAGTTAATTACAGTTACATGATTAAGTTAGTTTAATCACGTAATAATAATTACAGAGAATTTATGTAAATAAGTCTTCAGTTTAATGATGCCAAAGACACAACAACTGGTATGGAAACTGCTCTGCAGTTCTGCTCTGACTGTAAGGCGCTGGAGAGTACGGCCCAGTACATCACTGGGGCCAAGCTTCATGACATCCAGGACCTATATACTAGCTGGTGTCAGAAGAAGGCCCAAAAAATTGTCACTGACTCCAGGCACCTAAGTCATATACTTTTTTTCTCTGCTACCGCATGGCAAGCGGTGCCAAAACTGCAAGTCTAGGACCAAAAGTCTCCCAAGCCATAAGACTGATGAACAATTAATCAAATGGCCTCCCGGACAATTTACACTGACCCACCCCCCTCTTTGTTTTTACACTGCTACTGTTGCTCGCTGTTTATTATCTAGTCACTTTACAAATGACCTCGACTAACCTGTACCACCGCACATTGACTCGGTACTGTTCAAATCAAATCACATTTTATTTGTCACATGCCCCGAATACAACAGTGAAATGCTTACTTCCAAGCCCCTAACCAACAATGCAGTTTTTAGAAAATCCCTAAAATAAGTAAGAGATGAGAACAACAAATAATTAAGAGCAGCAGCAAATAACAATAGCGGGGCTATATACAGGGGCTATCGGTCCAGTGTCAATGTGCGGGGGCACCAGTGTTGAGGTAATTTAGGTAATTATGTTCACATAGGTAGAGTTATTAAAGTGGCTATGCATAGATAATAACAGAGAGTAGCAGCAGCGTGGGGGGGGATCAATGCAAATAGTCTGGGTAGCCATTTGATTAGCTGTTTAGGAGTCTTATGGCTTGGGGATAGAAGCTGTTTAGAAGACTTGGACCTAGACTTGGCGCTCCGGTACCACTTGCCCTGCGGTAGCAGAGAGAACAATCTATGACTAGGGTGGCTGGAGCCTTTGTAGGGCCTTCCACTGACACCAGTCCTGGATGGTAGGAAGCTTGGCCCCGGTGATGTACTGGGCCATACGCACTGCCCCCTCCAGTGCCTTGCGGTCGGAGGTCGAGCAGTTGACAAACCAGGCCGTGATGCAGCCCGTCAGGATGCTCTCGTTGGGGCAGCTATAAAACCTTTTGAGGATCTCAGGACCCATGCCAAATCTTTTCAGTCTCCTGGGGGGGAATAGGTTTTGTTGTGCCCTCTTCACGACTGTGTGTGTGTTTGGACATGATGTGGACTCCAAGGAACTTGAAGCTCTCATCCTACTCCACTACAGCCTCGTCGATGAGAATGGGTGCGTGCTTCGTCCTTTTCCTGTAGTCCACAATCATCTCCTTTGTCTTGATCACATTGAGGGAGAGGTTGTTGTCCTTGCACCACACTGCCAGGTCTCTGACCTCCTCCCTATAGGCTGTCTCATCGTTGTCAGTGATCAGGCTCCTCTCTGACCTTCTTCCTATAGGTTTTCTCATCGTTGTCAGTGATCAGGCTCCTCTCTGACCTTCTTCCTATAGGTTTTCTCATCACTGTTGTGTCATCAGCAAATGTAATGATGGTGTTGGAGTCGTGCCTGGCCATGCAGTCATGAGTGAACAGGGTCCCAGGATCCTTAGCTTAGTGATGAGCTTTGAGAGCACTATGGTGTTAAACGCTGAACTGTAGTCAATGAATAGCATTCTCACATAGTTGTTCCTTTTGTCCAGGTGGGAAAAGGCAGTGTTATGTGCATTAGAGTTTGCATCATCTGTGGATCTGTTGGGGCGGTATGCAAATTGGAGTGGGTCTAGGTTTTCTGGGATAATGGTGTTGATCTGAGCCATGACCAGACTTTCAAAGCATTTCATGGTTACAGATGTGAGTGCTATGGGTCGGTAGTCATTTAGGCAGGTCACCTTAGTGTCCTTGGGTACAGGAACTATGGTGGTCTGCTTGAAATATGTTGGTATTACAGACTCAGACAGGGAGAGGTTGAAAATATCAGTGAAGACACTTTCCAGTTGGTCAGCGCATGCTCGGAGTACACGTCCCGGTAATCCTTCTGGCCCTGTGGCCTTGTGAATGTTGACCAGTTTAAAGGTCTTGCAGAGAGCATGATCACACAATTGTCCGGAACAGCTGATGCTCTCATTCATGTTTCAGTGTTACTTGCCTCGAAGCGAGCAAAGAAGTTATTTAGCTCGTCTGGTAGCCTCGTGTCATTGGGCAGCTCTCGGCTGTGCTTCCCAGTATAGTCTGTAATAGTTTGCAAGCCCTGCCACATCCGACGAGCATCGGAGCCGGTGTAGTATGATTCGATCTCAGTCCTGTATTGACGCTTTGCCTGTTTGACAGTTCGTCAGTTACCCCCTGTATATAGCCTCATTAATTGCTATGTAAATATCTTGTGTTACTTATTTGATATTTTTAAACTTTTAGTTCACTTAGTAAATATTTTTTTAAACTCTACTTCTTGAACTGCATTGTTGGTTAAGGGCTTGTAAGTAAGCATTTCACGTTAAGGTCTACACCTGATGTATTTGGCACATCTGACAAATACAATTTGATCAAATGTAATTTTAGCACTTGGTGAACTATAGCAACACATATTCTCCAGATACTGACAGTTAGCACTTGGTGGCCTATAGCAGCACCCTAATAGAAGAGGCTTCACATGAGGCAGGTGTACCTGTGTACCTCACGACGCCAGGACAGCGGAGTCAATCACCACCTTCCGGAGACACCTGAAACCCCACCTCTTTAAGGAATACCTAGGATAGGATAAAGTAATCCTTCTCCCCCTCCCCCCCCCCCCCTTAAAAGACCTAGATGCACTATTGTAAAGTGGCTGTTCCACTGGATGTCATAAGGTGAAAGCACCAATTTGTAAGTCGCTCTGGATAAGAGCGTCTGCTAAATGACTTAAATGTAAATGTAAATGGATGTGAAACGGCTAGCTTAGTTAGCGGTGGTGCGCGCTAAATAGCGTTTCAATCTGTGACGTCACTTGCTCTGAGACCTTGAAATAGTAGTTCCCCTTGCTCTGCAAGGGCCGCGGCTTTTGTGGAGCGATGGGTAACGATGCTTCGTGGGTGACTGTTGTTGATGTGTGCAGAGGGTCCCTGGTTTGCGCCCGGGTATGGGCGAGGGGACGGTCTAAAGTTATACTGTTACACCTGCAACCACAGCACTTCTACTTAATTTGTCCTGAGATCCTCTCTGAGCTTTACAGGAATATGGCTCTGAATATACACAACAACACCTCTTTACTTATCTCTCTCTCTCTCTCTCTCTCTTCCTCTTTCAGGTTGTGGTGGTGTAGGTGTCCTCCTTGTCCTATGTGGGTGGTTGGAGCTCTCCTCTCCCTGTCCCAGAGACTGTATCTGCTACACCTCTCCTAGCACCGTGTCCTGTCAGGCCCATAACTTTCTGTCTGTCCCAGAGGAGATCCCAGCCCAGAGCGAGAGGGTCTTCCTACAGGTAAGAGCCAGTAGATTACTCAGCCTCCTGTAGTCCAGAAAATTAAAAGCCTTTGTATTTTTTTTTTTGGGGGGGGGGGGGGATATTTTATGCACATTTATGCAAATGTATTTAGTTATAGTTTACAAAACTGTTAAATAATTTGATAACCTGTATATTTTAAAGTTGGTTTTGTAGCTTAATTGAGTGCCTTGAACTTATTTTTGGAATAGTTTTGTCCGAACCATATATTTAGATACTGAATATTGTTTTCATTCTAGTCATTAATTTACATAGCATTATTGAAATATTCCCCATGTAATGGTAATAATACACATTGTATTATGTTAGATAGAGCATTGATTCCGCCTGCACTTATCTGTCTTGTATCTCGCAAAGGGTCATGGTGATAGATCAAAGAAGTCCGGCTACAACGTGCTGTCTAAAATGAGAAAATATTACCTAGGTGACATTGTCTGTCTAACCCATTTCTGCCTCAAAAACTGTCTGAATTTATCTAAGCTAAAACAATACGTGTAAATAATGTTGATGTTTTTGTCGTGAGGACGTTTTGTGATTCACAGAGCAGTATTTCTGTTTGACAACAGGCACGAAAGCTAACATAAATGTGTCCAATATTAGCTTGCTAGCTGAGCCAGTCACTGAAAGGATGCTGCTAACCAACCAGCTACCTACTTAGTGCTGCACACACAATATTGGATGCTTCCTACAAAAGTTAGCTAGCAAACTACTAGTAGTGCTAAAGCTAACATTTTTTGTTTTAACGAAGCAGCTGTTCTGCCACGAGTCATTGTAGTAGTCTCACTGAGGATTTATACTATACAAGCAGCACTCGACAAGCCACGCTAGTCTCACCCTCATGTGGGTGCTAACAAGCTAGCAAACAAGCTAAGTAGTGCTATGTATCAACAGCCATTGTTAGCCAATCCAGTACTGGTATGAAGCTATGGTGAGCTTCGATTGGTCACGTGTCACGATATCGCATTCAGCTTTCTTCAAATTTAGTCCCACCCTGTTCAACTTCTCTCACTTTCCTTCCATTGAAAGTTGAATGTCTTTTGATATTTCACTATGCGATGCCTTCCTAGTAGAAACGGGTCATCAGGTTACTCAGCTGACACAATGATGCAAAGATACAAGTTAGTGATGGCTGAGAAACATGCTGACTTGTGGACTGAATATCTGATAACAGTCCACTCTGGTTTGGTCTAATAATAACAACTTCCAATGTTCCAATCAGTCAATACCAGTTTCCAAAGAGCACCTGATCTGCCACACCCAGACCCTAAGCATCCTTTGTTATTCTCTTTCCTTCCTCCATTCTTCCAGAACAACAAGATCCAGCGTCTCCTGCGAGGCCACTTCAGCCCCACCACGGCCATGCTGTGGCTTTACTCCAACAACATCTCCTATATCCAGGCCTCCACCTTTCACGGCTTTGCCCGCCTGGAGGAGCTGGACCTGGGGGACAACCGTCACCTGAGGGCCCTGGCTTCAGATACCTTCCAGGGGCTAGGCCGGCTACACGCCCTGCACCTCTACCACTGTGGTCTTCTCAGCCTGCCATCTGGGATATTCGAGGGGCTCAGCAGCCTGCAGTACCTCTATCTACAGGTAGGGGAATAGAATAGAAATTGTAGTTATATTAGATAACTAGCTACACACATCATGGGTACAGTGAGAAGCCAGCATGTGTAGGCAACAATAATGTGGTGAACACAAGCCTCCCTGATCTCACGTCCTTCTCACAGAGTTGTATATTTGACTTATAGGCCTACAGATATTAGATCTTAATTTGAGTTAAGTTTCGTTGCAGGAGTAAGATAATCCTGCAGCAGGAAGCTTTGATATTCACAAAAAAGTGAAAATTTGTTTTGATAGGCTACAGTAGAGTATACTTTAGGTGTGAGATCTAGTGATAGAAATATAACTGCGGGTTTTCAGTCAATTTATGTTACTACTAGTGAACTTTCGATTTTCCAGCCTATTCTAAAATGGATTAAATTAGGTTCCCTTTTCCACGCATCAATCTACACACAATACCCCATAACGACAAAGCAAAAACAAGTTTGTAGAAATTTTTGCAAATTTGCACATTTACATAAGTATTCAGACCCTTTACTCAGTACTTTGTTGAAACACCTTTGGCATCAATCACAGCTTTGAGTCTTCTTGGGTATGACGCTACAAGCTTGGCACACCTGTATTTGGGGAGTTTCTCTCATTCTTCTCTGCAGATCCTCTCAAGCTCTGTAAGGTTGGATGGGGAGCGATGCTCCACAGCTATTTTCAGGTCTCTCCAGAGATGTTCGATAAGGTTCAAGTCCAGACTCTTGCTGGGCCACTCAAGGACATTCAGAGGCTTGTCACGAAGCCACTCATGCGTTGTCTTGGCAGTGTGCTTAGAGTTGTTGTCCTATTGGAAGGCGAACCTTAGCCCCAGTCTGAGGTCCTGAGCACTCTGGAGCAGGTTTTCCTCAAAGGTTTCTCTGTACTTTGCTCCGTTCATCTTTCCCTCGATCCTGACTAGTCTTCCAGTCTCTGCAATTGAAAAACATCCCCACCACATGATGCTGCCACCACCATGCGTCACCATAGGGATGGTAGCAGGTTTCCTCCAGACATGATGCTGCCACCACCATGCGTCACCATAGGGATGGTAGCAGGTTTCATCCAGACATGATGCTGCCACCACCATGCGTCACCATAGGGATGGTAGCAGGTTTCCTCCAGACATGATGCTGCCACCACCATGCGTCACCATAGCGATGGTAGCAGGTTTCCTCCAGACATGATGCTGCCACCACCATGCGTCACCATAGCGATGGTAGCAGGTTTCCTCCAGACATGATGCTGCCACCACCATGCGTCACCATAGGGATGGTAGCAGGTTTCCTCCAGACATGATGCTGCCACCACCATGCGTCACCATAGCGATGGTAGCAGGTTTCCTCCAGACATGATGCTGCCACCACCATGCGTCACCATAGGGATGGTAGCAGGTTTCCTCCAGACATGATGCTGCCACCACCATGCGTCACCATAGCGATGGTAGCAGGTTTCCTCCAGACATGATGCTGCCACCACCATGCGTCACCATAGCGATGGTAGCAGGTTTCCTCCAGACATGATGCTGCCACCACCATGCGTCACCATAGGGATGGTAGCAGGTTTCCTCCAGACATGATGCTGCCACCACCATGCGTCACCATAGGGATGGTAGCAGGTTTCCTCCAGACATGATGCTGCCACCACCATGCGTCACCATAGGGATGGTAGCAGGTTTCCTCCAGACATGATGCTGCCACCACCATGCGTCACCATAGGGATGGTAGCAGGTTTCCTCCAGACATGATGCTGCCACCACCATGCGTCACCATAGGGATGGTAGCAGGTTTCCTCCAGACATGATGCTGCCACCACCATGCGTCACCATAGGGATGGTAGCAGGTTTCCTCCAGACATGATGCTGCCACCACCATGCGTCACCATAGGGATGGTAGCAGGTTTCCTCCAGACAGGACGTTTGGTGTTCAGGCCAAAGAGTTTAATCTTGGTTTCATCAGACCAGATAATCTTATTTCTCATGGTCTGAGAGTCCTTTGGGTGCCTTTTGGGAAACTCCAAGCGAGCTGTCATGTGCAGAGATGGTTGTCCTTCTTGAAGGTTCTCACATCTCCACAGAGGACGTCTGGAGCTTTTTCAGAATGACCATCGAGTTCTTGGTTATCTCCCTGACGAAGGCCCTTTTCCAATGACTGCTCAGTTTGGCCGGGCAGCCAGCTCTAGGAAGAGTCTTGGTGGTTCCAAAATTCTTCCATTGAAGAAGGATGGAGGCCACTGTGTTGTTGGGGACCTTCAATACTGCAGAAATGTTTTGGTTCCCTTCCCCAGATCTGTGTCTCGACACAATCTTGCCTCGGAGCTCTACGGACAATTCCTTTAACCTCATGGCTTGGTTTTTGCGCTAACATGCACTGTCAAGTGTGGGACCTTAAATAGACAGGTGTGCCTTTCCAAATCATGTCAAATCAATTGAATTTACCACAGGTGGACTCCAATCAAGTTGTAGAAACATCTCAAGGATGATTCATGGAAACAGGATGCACCTGAGCTCAATTTCGAGTCTCACAGCAAAGGGTCTGAATACTTATGTAAAGAAGGTATTTCTGTTTTTGCTTTATATAAAAACCCTATTTTTGCATTGTTATTACGGGGTATTGTGTGTAGATTGATAAGGGGGGGGGAATGTAATCCATTTTAGAACATGGCTGTAACATAACAAAATGTGGACAATGTCAAGGGGTCTGAATACTTTCCGAATGCACTGTACAGTATATCTCCCAACTTCTCTCTTCCTCCATCTCTCTCCTTCATTATCTGCCTCTCTCCCTCTATCCACTCTCCCCCCTCTTCTCCCCCTCCCCAGGACAACCAGTTGGAGTTCCTGGAGGATGATCTGTTTGTTGACCTGCTGAACCTCAGCCACCTCTTCCTCCATGGCAACAGGCTATGGTCTCTCCACCAGAACACCTTCAGGTGAGACACACCTTTTTGATCGATTGATTGATTTAGCAGTGCTACATCTCCCAAAAGATCACCCTATGGATTGACTGCTGTCCCTCCAGGGGTCTGGGGGTGCTGGACCGTCTCTTGCTGCACCAGAACCGTCTGCAGTGGGTCCACCGTCTGGCCTTCCACGACCTGCATCGCCTCACCACCCTCTACCTGTTCAACAACTCTCTGACTGAGCTGTCTGGGGCCTGCCTGGCTCTGTTGCCTGCTCTAGAGTACCTCAGACTCAACGACAACCTTTGGGAGTGTGACTGCAAGGTCGGGACACAGTTCAAACACATCTCAAAACACAAACCTCAAAACACACCTTCAAAAGACAAACCTCAAAACACACCTTCAAAAGACAAACCTCAAAACACACCTTCAAAAGACAAACCTCAAAACACACCTTCAAAACACACCTTCAAAAGACAAACCTCAAAACACACCTTCAAAAGACAAACCTCAAAACACACCTTCAAATCACACCTTCAAAAGACAAACCTCAAAACACACCCTCAAAAGACAAAGCTCAAAACACACCTTCAAAAGACAAACCTCAAAACACACCTTCAAAACACACCTTCAAAAAACATACATCCAACACCACACACCTCTTTCAGCTAGCCTTCCGCTCGAGCCAAATGTTCATTTAGGCCCGGTTTCACGCTTCACATTTAAAGGTGATTTTCAATTGAGTTGAATGCGATCTCTGAACAGAGAAACATTGCCTTGAAAAGGTGCATTATTACCAATACTCTACAACATGCCTCGGATTGAATCCCGAACTAAGCGAACATTTATATTGACATCAGTGCATGACTAAGCAAAATTTGGCGAAGCTAGGATTTTCTCCAAAGGTGCACTGCACTATTAACAATGTGCCTATGAATCCCAGGATTAATGCAATGTGTCCTTGGGAGTTATGAAAGGCATCTCATATCAATGTATTACTATTCTTATCATCCAGGCCCTGCCGCTGTGGGATTGGCTGCGAAGGTTCCGGGGCTCCACGTCGTCTCTGGGTTGCGTCTCTCCTCCAGAGCTTCAGGGCCGGGACCTGAAGGAGCTGAGGAAAGAGGAACTACCCAGCTGTTCAGCAGGAGAAGAAACCCAGGGAGGAGGTGTCATAGGCGGGGACGCCGAGCTGGGGGAGTCCCTGAAGAAAGAGGAGGACCATCGACTCCATCACAGGAACCACAGGCACCGCCATAACCACCACCAGCACCCACACCTCCCACACGGGGATCAGCACAATGGGGACCTGTCCCCCTCGCCCCTACCCCTGCCCAGGCCGCCCAAGGGGAGCCGCAGGAACTGTACCCGCAACAGGGGGCGTAAGGGAAAGGGAGGGGGTCAGGGTGGCTTGAATGAGGTGCAGACACTGAGGGAGGGGGAGGAGAAGGACAACGCCCCTGGAGGGGGTAAACACGACCCATCTGCCCCCACTCGCAGGAGGAACAAGTGTGTCCCTAGGACTTCAGTTGGACCGCCCAGCGGGGTCAAGAGAGCCAATAGTAATGCAGCGTCCCGCTCCGCTGGGACTTTTCTCTGTGTCCTATTGGCTGGCCTGCTGTCACTCACTGCTGTGATCCTCCTCTGAGACTGAAAAGAGGGTGTTTTATATTAACCCCTAAAATACAGTACACACTCCTCTGAATGTCAGACCCACTCTGGCTCCTGCACTGAGGTGTGTGTGTGTGCGTGTGTGTGTGTGTGTGTGTGTGTGTGTGTGTGTGTGTGTGTGTGTGTGTGTGTGTGTGTGTGTGTGTGTGTGTGTGTGTGCGTGTGTTTAAATGTACTCTGTGTACCTGTAACATATGGCAGGGAAGTTCTTTGGGAGTCATAACTGAAACGTAACAGGTTATCTGTCGCTATGATGTCATAAGGGGGAGTATGATGTCATAAGGGGGAGTAACAGTCTGTCACATCCAGAGTTCTGATTGTGTGGTTGATCAAATGAACTGATGATTTAAGAATACACCTACTGCTACAGCCATATCACCTGAAAGGATACCTCAGCACAGACATATGATAAGATGACCCTGACACAGGTTGTTGCCAAACTGTAAAAACATCCTTAAAAACACGAATCCACTGGCTTCTGTAATCCTGTGTTTGTAACCCATGTAAGTACAGTGCAGTTTGTGTGAACAGTCTCCATGTCTGTCTTCCCACTTTAAAACAAGCCAGAAAGAGGAGAGTGAGAATGATGGAATGAGTATATGGAACCCTAGCTGTCCAATGAAGGGTTGAGAGAGTGGAAAAACTGCTGCTTTAGATGCAGTCCTCACTCTGGAGATTTCTGAACTAAATGATGGACCTGAAAGACTGAAAATGAAACACTCGGATTCTACTGAACTGCTGCTATGTCTGAGGAGAGAGAGCTCCTCAGACATTCTGGAACCTTCAATGTTCTGAAATCTTCATGGTTCTGGAACCTTTTTCAATGTTCTGAAAATCTTCATGGTTCTGGAACCTTTTTCAATGTTCTGAAACCTTCATGGTTCTGGAGTCTTCTTCGGGATCTGGAACACACAAAAACATGTAATGGAGAGGTGATACAGGGACAGAGGTGACAGAGCGCCCCCAGCGCTTCTTGAGGACTGGAGAGGTAATAACACCTTCCCAGCCGAGCACAGTCCTACACTCGGGGCTCCATTCAATCCGTCCAGCTGATATTCAGCGCTATATTTCGATTTAAGTTTAAAGGCAATGTTAATGCATTTGTGTAGACTGTATTCATGGTAAACACTGCATATGTTGTCTCAATCAGAAATGTCTTTACATTTCAAGCGTGCTATAGCGCTGAACTACAGCGATACAGATTGAATTGAGACATCACCTACAGTACCTAGCTGTCCCCACACTGACTGACCTCCCCTGTAGTAGTTTTCCATAACCCTGGTCCTGGGGAGATACAACCCTGGTCCTGGGGAGATACAACCCTGGTCCTGGAGAGCTACAAACCTGGTCCTGGGGAGATACAACCCTGGTCCTGGGGAGATACAACCCTGGTCCTGGGGAGATACAACCCTGGTCCTGGAGAGCTACAACCCTGATCCTGGGGAGATACAACCCTGGTCCTGGGGAGATACAACCCTTGTCCTGGAGAGCTACAACTCTGATCCTGGGGAGATACAACCCTGGTCCTGGGGAGATACAACCCTGGTCCTGGGGAGATACAACCCTGGTCCTGGGGAGATACAACCCTGGTCCTGGAGAGCTACAACCCTGATCCTGGGGAGATACAACCCTGGTCTGGGGAGATACAACCCTTGTCCTGGAGAGCTACAACTCTGATCCTGGGGAGATACAACCCTGGTCCTGGGGAGATACAACTCTGGTCCTGATGAGATACAACTCTGATCCTGGGGAGATACAACCCTGGTCCTGGGGAGATACAACTCTGCTCCTGGGGAGATACAACCCTGGTCCTGGGGAGATATAAATGGTATAGGTCTTTGTTCTAGCCCAGCACAAACAAACCTAATTAAACGAATCCTGTATTTCTCAATCTATTCCTGAGGGACTAACAGGGAGTGCCTGGAATGAAACTGTACACCCCCTGCTGAGAGTCTAGGACTTGGGTTGGTGGCGGCTGCAGGAGACATATTTGTACAGCTGTGAAACCTTGAGATGATGCTGTAAAATGACAGTTGTGTCCTTTCGTTCATGTGAGGTTGAATTTTGTAACCACAGAGAAACTGGCACAGTCCTGTCTGTCTGTCTGTCTGTCTGTCTGTCTGTCTGTCTGTCTGTCTGTCTGTCTGTCTGTCTGTCTGTCTGTCTGTCTGTCTGTCCCTCCAACACTCCCTCTGTGCCACCAACACTCCCTCTGTCCCACCAACACTCCCTCTGTCCCACCAACACTCCCTCTGTCCCACCAACACTCCCTCTGTCCCACCAACACTCCCTCTGTCCCACCAACACTCCTTCCCTCTGTCCCACCAACACTCCTTCCCTCTGTCCCACCAACACTACCTCTGTCCCACCAACACTCCCTCTGTCCCACCAACACTCCCTCTGTCCCACCAACACTCCTTCCCTCTGTCCCACCAACACTCCTTCCCTCTGTCCCACCAACACTCCTTCCCTCTTTCCCACCAACACTCCTTCCCTCATTCCTTCCCTCATTCCTTCCCTCATTCCCTCCCTCATTTCCTCCCTCATTTCCTCCCTCATTTCCTCCCTCATTTCCTCCCACTGTCTGACCCTGATGTTTTGTATGTGGTTATAGAATTACACCAGACTCAAAAGTTGTTTATAAACTACATTAAAAATAAGTGTCCTCATATCACTGAGGTGGACTATTTGTGTGTGTGTGTGTGTGTGTGTGTGTGTGTGTGTGTGTGTGTGTGTGTGTGTGTGTGTGTGTGTGTGTGTGTGTGTGTGTGTGTGTGTGTGTGTGTGTGTGTGTGTGTGTGTGTGTGTGTGTGTGTGTGTGTGTGTGTGTGTGTGTGTGATTTCTGTTTTATTTAATTTTGGACTTACAGAAAGAAGACAAGACTGAGTGATAAGTTAAAGAGGACATTGAGGCAGGAGCAGAATTTAGGATAGAGTCTGAAATGTAATGAGATAAGGGAAATAACAAAGCTGAATATGCAGACAGAGATAAACACACACACACTCACAGGATAATTGTTTACCTCCTTCATGGCCTAGTTCTTTGCAGAAAAGCAGTGTGGGCTTGTCTTATTAACGATCCACTTGTCATGTGCCTCTCTCTCGCTAGTTACATGGAGGGAGGGAGAGATGTATAAGCAGATGGATGCAGGCCGGAGGAAGAAAATGACATGTCTGAAATAGCCGTAGTTGAGTGAATATTTATATGCACATGTTCTACTCCACAGGCAAAGAGGCCAAATACATCTCTATGTGTGTCCCTTAGGAGCAGAGAGAGAGGGAGAGGGGAGAGAGAGAGAGAGAGAGAGAGAGAGAGAGAGAGAGAGAGAGAGAGAGAGAGAGAGAGAGAGAGACCAATGTTCCATTAGGACTCAGGATAAAATAAAAGTTAGAGAAAGCGAGAGAAAGAGAGAAACAGAGAGAGAGAGAGAGAGAGACCAATGTTCCATTAGGACGCAGGATAAAATAGAAGTTAGAGAAAGCGAGAGAGAGAGAGAAACAGAGAGAGAGAAACATCAAGAAGAAGCTTGAAGACATGGGAGAAGTCATCTGGAATATATATATATATGCTTATCCCTCTCCTCTCCCAAGGGACTGCTAAAATTAAACACACACACAGACACAAAACACTTGAAATACGCGAGCGCTCAGCCACCCAGCCCCAGGTCCGAGAATTAGCATACTATTCAATGGTGAAGTGGGAGACATAGAGTACCAGTCAAACGTTTGGACACACCTACTCATTCAAGGGTTTTTCTTTATTTTTAATATTTTCTACATTGAAGAATAACAGTGAAGACATAAAAAAAAAACAATTCAATAACACAAATGGAATCATGTAGTAACCAAAAAAAAGTGTTGAACAAATCAAAATAGATTTTAGATTCTTCAAAGTAGCCACCCTTTGCCTTGATGACAGCTTTGCACACTCTTGACATTCTTTAAACCAGTTTCACCTGGAATGTGGAATGCTTTTCCAACAGTCTTGAAGGAGTTCCCACATAAGCTGAGCATTTGATGGCTGATTTTCCTTCACTCTGCGGTACAACTCATCCCAAACCATCTCAATTGGGTCGTGGTCGGGTGATTGTGGAGGCCAGGTCATCTGATGCAGCACTCCATCACTCTCCTTCTTGCTTAAATAGCCATTACACAGCCTGGAGGTATGTTGGGTCATTGTCCTGTTGAAAAAGAAATCATAGTCCCACTAAGTGCAAACCAGATGAGATGGCGTATCGCTGTGGTAGCCATGCTGGTTAAGTATGCCTTGAATTCTAAATAAATCACAGACAGTGTCACCAGCAAAGCACCCCCATACCATCACACTTCCTCCTCCATGCTTCAGGGTCAGAACCACACACGTGGCGATCATCTGTTCACCTACTCTGCATCTCACAAAGACACACCAGTTAGAATCAAAAATCTCAATTTTAGACTCATCAGACCAAAGAACAGATTTCCACCGGTCTAATGTCCATTGCTCGTGTTTCTTGGCCCAAGCAAGTCTCTTCTTCTTCTTAGTGTCTTTTTAGTAATGGTTTCTTTTCAGCAATTTAACCATGAAGGCCTGATTCACACAGTCTCTTCTGAACAGTTGATGTTGAGATGTATCTGTAACTTGAACTTCGTGAAGCATTTATTTGGGCTGCAACTTATCCTCTGCAGCAGAGAATTCTGGGTCTTCCATTCCTGTGGTGGTCCTCATGAGAGCCAGATTAATCATAGCTCTTGATGGTTTTTGCTTGGCTCAGTTGACTACCTCATGAAGCTGGTTGAGAGAATGCCAAGAGTGTGCAAAGCTGTCATCAAGGCAAAGGGTGGCTGCTTTGAAGAATCTAAAAGATAAAGTATATTTTGATCTGTTTAACACTTTTTTGGTTACTACATGATTCCATATGTGTTATTACATAGTGTCGATGTCTTCACTATTATTCTACAATGTAGAAAATAGCAAATATAAATAAAATAACTTTTGACTGGAAATGTACTTCATGGACCACCTCACCTCCATACAGTACCTCTTAAACACACACACACACACACCTCACCTCCATACAGTACCTCTTAAACACACACACACACACACACATCTCACCTCCATACAGTACCTCTTAAACACACACACACACACACACACACACACACACACACACACACACACACACACACACACACACACCTCACCTCCATACAGTACCTCTTAAACGCACGCACACACGCGCACACAAGCACACAAGCACGCACACACGCACACACACACACACCTCCATACAGTACCTCTTAAACACACACACACATCCATACATTACCTCTCAGTAAAGGCTATTTAACACCTGACTCCTCTCCGCTGTTCCGACATCACACTCATCACATAGCCTATCACCATTAAGGGATCCGGGTCAAAGGTCAGAGTGTTGTGGTGTTATGAGAGTGACGTCTCAGCATGGAGCTAAATGCCACCATGTCTCAGGTCTCCAGGCTGACCTCTGTCTGCTGCACTGTGTCTGAATGGATGGAGGCTAAATTAATCAAGGAGGATTCATTTCACAATAATTCTGCCTGGTGTAAAGAGGTAAAAATGAATTGATAGTGTGTTATTAGAGCAGGGGTCTCCAACAGGTAGATTGTGAGCTACCAGTAGCTTGCAGTCCAGGGGTCTCCAACAGGTAGATTGTGAGCTACCAGTAGCTTGCAGTCCAGGGGTCTCCAACAGGTAGATTGTGAGCTACCAGTAGCTTGCAGTCCAGGGGTCTCCAACAGGTAGATTGTGAGCTACCAGTAGCTTGCAGTCCAGGGGTCTCCAACAGGTAGATTGTGAGCTACCAGTAGCTTGCGGTCCACCTATAAGTAGCTTGCTAATCAATAATGAAAGAACATGCATTTATTTCATGTTTTCCATCGCAAACTGTCATTAACATAAAGCTACTGGCTACGGTCCAATCAAAGCCACATTGCCCTTATCCCAACCCCTGGTTAGCCAATAAAAACGTAACACACAATCTGCCAGTACATTTTCAGCAATGTTGCTCCTGTCTGTCTGTTCAGTACACGCATTTGTCCATCCCTTCGTCTGTTAGCGATGCTAATAACCATCTTGTGGGTAGAAAGTAAGTCTTAAATGTTAACTGCAAAGTACAGTAGGCTTACCTGACAAAGATTTCATGATTATTTGTATAAATTGTGTGACTATTGTTATGCAAACTCTGACATGACATTTGCTGCAGTAGTAGGCCTAACAGCAGAAACATCTGTAGACTGACACGTCTAATGCTTAATGAGCAATTAAAGGGGAATTGCACTCAAATCAACATGTGTTAGTTATTTTCTGATGTGATTTAATGACATGGACTCAGAACATACATTTTCGTTGTTTCTCTTTGAATCGTGGTATTATAAACTGTAATTAAAAAAATCTAAAACCAGGAAAAATTAAACAGGGAAAAGAGAATTCCTGGAAAATACTAAAGATAATTTTATCAACCATTATTTGACCAGGTATATTGACAGAAAGAACACATCTTTTACACCAAGGACCCGGGAAAGAGTTGCAGGGCAGATGAGAAGAATGTGCCTATTTGAAAGCTCCTCAAAAATGATTAGGAGCTTGCTACTTTAAAAAAAAATTGCGCTCATGCTTGTAAAGGTTGGAGACCCCTGTTTTAGAGAATAGTGCTATAATAGTGTTTATACATGGTGTATCTGTATCTGGATTCATGACGAAGTATAGGGGAAGATCCCCGTTATAGCTCGATTAAAATTGAAAGACAATGTTGTGTTTGCAGAACTGCGTTCGCGGTAAACGCTACATTGGTCGACTCCATCAGAAATGACCTTTACATTTGAAAGTGTATCTTCCACTATACTTCCGCGATAAGGATGGAATCCTTGTGTGGGTACGTTTGAGAATTGTGTGTGTGTGTGTGTATGTATGTGTGTGTGTGTGTGTGTGTTTGGGTGTGTGTGTGTGTGGGCGTGTAGCTCTGGAGACATTAGTATTCTCAGCGTCACTTTCAGTTAACCACCTCTATGTGTCCCACTTTAATTAAGCACAAGACTTAGGAAAAATAAAACCATGGAGTGAGAGGAAAGAAATGAAGGGAGAGGTAACGAAAGAGAGAGGAGGAGAGAGAGAGTGTGTGTGTGTGTGTGTGACACGTGAGTGTACGTGAGTGCATTTTCCCCTTCTTATTTACTAATTCAGTTTCCTGCCCAAGGACACTCATCTGGAGGAAACACACACACCAGGATGTGGACATAAAGCTAAGGTTAGGGTTGAACCAGGATGTGGACATAACGCTAGGGTTAGGGTTGAACCAGGATGTGGACATAACGCTAGGGTTAGGGTTAGGTTGAACCAGGATGTGGACATAAAGCTAGGGTTAGGGTTGAACCAGGATGTGGACATAAAGCTAGGGTTAGGGTTGAACCAGGATGTGGACATAAAGCTAGGGTTAGGGTTGAACCAGGACGTGGACATAAAGCTAGGGTTAGGGTTGAACCAGGATGTGGACATAAAGCTAGGGTTAGGGTTGAACCAGGATGTGGACATAAAGCTAGGGTTAGGGTTGAACCAGGATGTGGACATAAAGCTAGGGTTAGGGTTGAACCAGGATGTGGACATAAAGCTAGGGTTAGGGTTGAACCAGGATGTGGACATAAAACTAGGGTTAGGGTTGAACCAGGATGTGGACATAAAGCTAGGGTTAGGGTTGAACCAGGATGTGGACATGAAGCTAGGGTTAGGGTTAGGGTTGAACCAGGATGTGGACATAAAGCTAGGGTTAGGGTTGAGCCAGGATGTGGACATGAAGCTAGGGTTAGGGTTGAACCAGGATGTGGACATAAAGCTAGGGTTAGGGTTGAACCAGGATGTGGACATAAAGCTAGGGTTAGGGTTGAACCAGGATGTGGACATAAAGCTAGGGTTAGGGTTGATGCTCACATCGGCTGCGGATAGCGTGATCACACAGTTGTCTGGAACAGCTGGTGCTCTCATGCATGCTTCAGTGTTTCTTGCCTCAAAGTGAGCATAAAAGGCATTTACCCTATCTGGTAGGCTTGCGTCACTGGGCAGCTCGCGGCTGGGTTTCCCTATTTAGTCCGTTATAGATTGCAAGCCGCTAACACATCCAACGAGGGTCAGAGCCGATGTAGTAGGATTCAATCTTAGTCCTGTATTGATGTTTTGCCTGTTTGATGATTCGACTGAGAGCATAGCGGGATTTCTTTTAGTGCCCCGCTCCTTGAAAGCGTCAGCTCTAGCCTTTAGCTCGGTGTGGATCTTGCCTGTAATCCATGGCTTCTGGTTGGGATATGTACGGTCACTGTGGAGATGACGTCGTCGATGCACTTGATGATGAACGCGGTGACTGAGGTGGTATAGTCCTCAATGCCATTGGATGAATCCGGAACATATTCCAGTCTGTGTAGCAGAGCATCCGCGTCATCTGACCACTTCCGTATTACGCGAGTCACTGGTACTTCCTGATTTAGTTTTTGCTTGTAAGCAGGAATCAGGAGGATATAATAATGGTCAGATTTGCCAAATGGAGGGCGAGGGAGAGCTTCGTATGCGTCTCTGTGTGTTGGGTAAAGGTGGTCCAGAATTTTTTCTCCCCTGGTTGCCAACGTGACATGCTGGTAGAAATGAGGTAAAAACGGATTTAAGTCCCCGGCCAATAGGAGCACCACTTCTGTATTAAGTGTATGGCCTTATACAGCTCGTTGAGTGCGGTCTTAGTGCCAGCATCTATGAAAAATATAGATGAAAACTCTCTTGGTAGATAGTGTGGTCTACAGTTTATCATAAGGTACTCTACCACATGCAAGCAATACCTCAAGACTTCCTTAATATTAGCCATCGCACACCAACTGTTATTGACAAATAGACACACTCCCCCACCCCTTGTGTTACCAGACGTAGCTGTTCTGTCCTGCCGATGCACAGAAAACCCAGCCAACTCTATATTATCTGTGTCATTTTTCAGCCACGACTCTGTAAAACATAAGATATTACAGTTTTTAATGTCCCGTTGGTAGGATAGTCTTGAACAGAGATCATTCAGTTTATTTTCCAGTGATTGCACGTTGGCCAATAGAACGGATGGTAGAAGTGTGTTACCCACTCACCCCGATCTCCGTCCACTGTATTTTCTTATTTTCTTCACACAAAAGACAGGGATTTGGGTTTGGTCTCAGAGAATCAGTATATCCTTCGTGTCGGACTCATTAAATAAAACATCTTTGTCCAGTTCGAGGTGAGTAATCGCTGTTCTGATATCCAGAAGTACAATGTACAAAATGTACAAAATAAGTTCCAAACAATGTGAAATCCCCCACAAAATAGCACAGTTGGTTAGGAGCCTATAAAACGTCAGCCATCCCCTCCGGCGTCATTAAGTTGACATTTCAAGTCAAAGACACTGGAACTTGGTCTGCCTGGCTTGCTCTTTGACTGAAGGTGCAGGAGCCGGCCAGGCTAGCTTGACTGACGCGTCTCACGTGACTCACAGTGCAGGGAGAGCAGTGACACACTGGTCTGGAAAGGAGGCCGTTTGTTAATGCAATATTCCCTCAGAAATTGTGTGACGTGTTTGATTGGTTCTCTCAAAAAAAAATGTTTTTCTTTCTCATGGGTTGAGACCTCTCGTTGTCTGGATTTGAAAATCCAACAGTTGTAATTAAAGGGGACGGCACAGGGACTGTGTGTGGCTGTGCCTGTGGGTGTTTGAGTGAGAAAGACAAGAGGAGAGCCATCCAGTAGAAGCATCGCCCCTCATTATCGACTCATTGTGGCAACACCATCAAAGAGGTCACTCCAGACTCGTAAGTCAGGAGGACTTCAAGAGTTAAGTGCTATTTAACCACTGGTCGCAATACTTTGTAAGCATGAAAAAACAGATTAACTCAAATATTCTGTTCAAGATCAAAATGTTATTTATATGATTCCATCCTGACTGCTGTCAACATATCCTCTGGGCAGATATACGGTATGATGGAACTTACATTGCCATGGTATTTATTGACACATCTTTTAGAATCAGGGTTACCCTGGTGATCATTATGATCAAAAATGAGCTGCGTGTTAATTGGTTGGTGGGGCAAAACACAGCAATATGGAACAGCGTATTATAACGATCAATTAGAATATCAATAGTATTTCATTCAGTCTGTTTACGAGTTGCAGCAATGTAAAAATTGACTCTTTGGATTTTGCATCCTCAGAAATGGAAGGAAAACAAAACCAGTTATGGCAGCAATGTCTCTCCGCGCATTGTACCCACAATGTCTCTCTCTCTGAGTTACAAGTATTCACTGTTCCACTTGTGTAGCTTCACTTATTTGAACTCCTCTCTGCTGAGTAGAGGCATATGAATAAATATCGTATTTGAATATCATAGTTGGGGGAAAATAAAGATTGAACTGCAGAAATTCTGTATTTTCCCAGAGCGGGCGGACAGGCGGGTGGATGGGGCGTGAGGCTGTCAACAGATTAGAGTGGGAGGAGAATGTAACACAACGAAGCCTGTCGAGTCATAGTTGTCTCACACACAGACACACAGACGCACACACACAGCTCAGCCTGCTCATCACCCAAGCTGTGAGTCTGTGAGTAAGAAAGAGGAGAGTGAGAGATGGGAGAGATGGCAGAGGAAGAGATACAAAACAAAGACAGATCCTGGACCAATTTAGGCTCAGCGACCACCAATTTGCTATAGAAAAAGGGAGACAAAAAATATATGGCTACGCAAAGATGAATGTCTATGTGGTCACCGCATGACAGGTGAGGTAGAGACAGAGATGCACTTTTTCCATTTCTGTGAGAAAATACTCCCCAATAAGATAATACTTTTTTGAAGACATTTCTCACTCAATTATCATCTCCTGTGCATTTTACTAATAGCAAAGAGCAGGGAATTATTCTGGGTCAAGGAGCAACCGCAAATATTACTGCCAGATATGTAAAGTATATGATTGGTATAGCCTGAGGGACATTGCATGAACATTAATTCATTGAAATATATAACTCACAAGTAATACAACGATCATCCATTAACGGGTTTATTTACTTATTCTTTATTTTCAACCAAAGATTTCACAATACAACAGCGGTAGTGTTGTACTGGTATACATGATTATATCTACTATTATTATTATTAAAATGATGTACTACTATACTGTTTTGGCAATATCTACTAATTGTATTTCATGCCAATAAAGCAATCCAAGAGAAAGAGAGAGGAAGGTGGGGAGAAAGAGAGGGGGAGAGAGACAGAGAGGGGGGGAGAGACAGACTGAGACAGAGAGAGAGAGAGAGAGACAGTGGGGGGGAGAGAGACAGAGAGAGAGACCGAGACAGAGAAAGAGAGACAGAGAGAGAGAGATCGAGACAGAGAAAGAGATAGAGAGAGATCGAGACAGTGAAAGAGAGAGAGACAGAGAGATAGGAGATCAAGAGTCGTTGATGTGTTCTGAGAAGATGAGACATTGAGGATTATAATAAATACCGCCTTGACTACACATCCATGAGTCCAAATGTGCACTTCACATTTCCACATTTTAAAACCCATGTCATTTGCAGTATAAACGATTATGATCACAATGTCTGATGTACAGTTACAAGAGGACATGGCGTCACATCCTATGTTTGTCGTATTGTAAAGAATATTAGCCATGGAACATGCACTTGTATGCACTCATGACTCCATTATTTTCCAAAATTGCTATATTTTTGTCTGAAGTGCCTTTTGAAAACCTATCAAGATCGTATTTTACCCAAACAGATAGCTTACTAAGCAGTCCATTCGCCTATTAGCCATACTAAATCCTCCAACGTATAGGCCCAGGGTCAGCCCCTGTACATGACAGAAAACAACCCTACTAGCCTGGAACAAGAAAAAAGATGCTGCACAGAACAGACACCCCTCCCCCACTGATGGATCAGAGAGGGAGAGAGAGAGAGACAGACAGACAGACAGACAGACAGACAGACAGACAAGACAGACAGACAGACAGACAAGACAGACAAGACAGACAGACAGACAGACAGACAGACAGACAGACAGACAGACAGACAGACAGACAGACAGACAGACAGACAGACAGACAGACAGACAGAGATGGCGAGACAATAAGAAGGGGATAATGGGGATAATGAGAAGGAGTGAGAGACAGACAGACAGACAGACAGACAGACAGACAGACAGACAGACAGACAGACAGACAGACAGACAGACAGACAGACAGACAGAGATGGCGAGACAATAAGAAGGGGATAATGAGAAGGGTGTGAGAGAGAGAGAGAGAGACAGACAGACAGACAGACAGACAGACAGACAGACAGACAGACAGACAGACAGACAGACAGAGAGAGGAGAGAGAGAGAGAGAGAGAGGAGAGAGGGCGAGACAGTAAGAGGGGGATAATGAGAAGGGTGTGAGAGAGAGAGAGAGAGAGAGAGAGAGAGAGAGAGAGAGAGAGAGAGAGAGAGAAAGACGCAGGGATAAACAAATCGATTTACATGTTTTACACCTCTCTCCCTTTCAATTCAATTCAAAAAGGGCTTTATTGGCATGGGAAATGTGTTTACATTGCCAATGCAAATGGAATAGATAACAAACAAAAAGTGGAATAAACAATCAAATTGACAGTAAACATTACTGTAACGAGTGCACTGAGAGTCGGGAAGCAAGTTCAGGGAATGAGTGTTTTAATAAATAAACAAAACACGAAACACAAACAACGCACCGACATGAAAACAGAGTCAATAACACCTGAGGAACCAAGGGGAGGGACAGATCTAGGGAGGGTAATCAAGGAGGTGATGGTCAAGGAGGTGATGGAGTCCAGGTGCGCGAGACGATGGTGATGTGCGGGACCTAGAGGCTGGAGAGGGAGTATACGTGACAGTACCCACTCCCCAACGCGCGGCTCCAGCCACATGCCGCCGTCAAAGGGGACGAACCTGGGGATCAGGAGCAGACCGATCACCCCTGCTGATGTGCGAGAACCTATTTTCCAGCTGAGGCACTGGAACCTGTAGAGTCAGCCGGAGCGCGGTAACCTGACAGATCGTTTGAGGCAGGGGAGTCTGGAGATCCAGCTAAGGCATGAAAACCTGACGAGCCGGTGGAAGCAGGGGAGCCTGGCGATCCGGCGGAGACATGAAATCCCGAAGAGCCAGCTGAGGCAGGGGAGCCTGGCGATCTGGCTGAGGCATGAGAGCCTGCAGAGCCGGCTGAGGCAGGGAAGCCTGGCGATCTGGCTGAGGCAGGGAAGCCTGGCGATCTGGTTGAGGCATGAGAGCCTGCAGAGCCGGCTGAGGCAGGGAAGCCTGGCGATCTGGTTGAGGCAGGGAAGCCTGGCGATCCGGTTGAGGCAGGGAAGCCTGGCGATCCGGTTGAGGCAGGGAAGCCTGGCGATCTGGTTGAGGCAGGGAAGCCTGGCGATCTGGTTGAGGCAGGGAAGCCTGGAGATCCGGTTGAGGCAGGGAAGCCTGGGGATCCGGTTGAGGTAGGGAAGCCTGGGGATCCGGTTGAGGTAGGGAAGCCTGGCGATCCGGTTGAGGCAGGGAAGCCTGGCGATCTGGTTGAGAGCGTGTAGAAGTTCCCGAACCCAGCGTTATTTCTCTGAAACAAAACATTTAATTAAATAGTCCCGGATGCTCCCCTTAGGTGAGGCGTTTTTCTGTAACGAGTGCACTGAGATTCAGCACGCAAGATCAGGGAGTGAGTGTTTTAATAAATAAAAGAAACACAACACACTGACATGAAAACAGAGTCAATAACACATGAGGAAATAACCAAGGGGAGTGACAGATATAGGGAAGATAATCAAGGAGGGGATGGAGTCCAGGTGAGTATAATGAGGCGCAGGTGCGCGAGACATTGGTGACTGGTGTGCAGGATAATCAGCAGCCTGATGACCTAGAGGCCGGAGAGGAACTATACGTGACAATTACGCTAATATAGACGTTTTAAATGTTATATTATTGGCTATGTAAAGTGTTGTAGCAATGTGCAAATTGTTGAACTATGGAAGGTAAAATATTTAAACAGATAAATATGGGTTGTATTTACAATGGTGTTTGTTCTTTACAGGTTGCCCTTTTCGTGTGGCAACAGGTCACAAATCTTGCTGCTGTGGTGGCACACTGTGGTATTTCACCCAATAGAAATGGGAGTTTATCAAGATTGGATTTGTTTTCATATTCTTTGTGGGTCTGTGCAATCTGAGGGAAATATGTGTGTCTAAATTGGTCATACATTTTGCAGGAGGTTAGGAAGTGCAACTCAGTTTCCACCTCATGTTGTGGGCAGTGGGCATATAGCCAGTCTTCTCTTGAGAGCCAGGTCTGCCTATAGCGACCTTTCTCAATAGCAAGGTCATGCTCAATGAGTCTGTATATACAGTGGCTTGCGAAAGTATTTACTAATTTTACTAATATAAAGTAATTTTTCCTATTTTGTTGCCTTACAACCTGGAATTAAAAAATCATTTGATTTACACAACATGCCTACCACTTTGAAGATGCAAAATATTTTTTCTTGTGAAACAAACAAGAAATAAGACAAAAAATAGAAAACTTGAGCTTGCATAACTATTCACCCCCCGAAATGCAATACTTTGTAGAGCAGCAATTTCAAGTCCTTTGAGGTATGACTCTATTAAACTTGGCACATCTGGGATTTTTACCCAGATATTTAATTGTTCTGCCTTCATCAAGGATCCGGGATAATTGTCATCAGCAACACTGAATAGCATAGCAACAGTCAAATAATATTACTAGAAAATATTCACATTCATGAAATCACAAGTGCAATGTTTTGAAACACAGCTTAGCCGTTTGTTAATCACTCATTTTGAAATTATGCTTTACATCGAAAGTAATCCAAGCGTTTGTTTAAGTTTATCGATAGCCTAACATAGCATTATGTACATTTAGCATCAGGCAGCTTGGTCACAAAAATCAGAAAAACAATCAAATTAACCGTTTACCTTTGATGATCTTCGGATGTTTTCACTCACGAGACTCCCAGTTACACAGCAAAAGTTCCTTTTGTTCCATAAAGATTATTTTTATACCCAAAATACTGACGTTTGTTTGTCGCGTTGTGTTCAGAAATCTACAGGAAAGAGCGGTCACGACACTGCAGACGGAAATTCCAAATAGTCTTCATAATGTCCACAGAAACATGTCAAACGTTTTTTATAATCATTCCTCAGGTAGTTTTTAAAATATATATTCGATAACATATCAACCGAGTGTGTAGCTTTTTCCATAACAGCAGGAGGAACAATGGCCATTTTACTCAATTGCGCACCAACTCACTCTGAGAGCCCCCACCTGTCCACTTACGCAATGTGATCCTTCACGCTAAATTTCAAATTAAAAGCCTGAAACTATGTCTAAAGACTGTTGACACCTTAGGGAAGACACAGAAAAGGGAATCTGGTTGATATCCCTTTAAATGAAGGACAGGCACGCATAGGAACACAGAAGTTTCAAAATAAGAGGCACTTCCTGATTGGATTATCCTTAGGCTTTCGCCTGCAATATCAGTTCTGTTAAACTCACAGACAATACGTTTACAGTTTTGGAAACTTTAGAGTGTTTTCTATCCTAATATGTCAATTATATGCATATTCTAGCATCTGGTCATGGGAAATAGGCCGTTTACTTTGGGAACTTTATTTTTCCAAACATAAAATTAGTGCCCCCTAGCTTCAAGAGCTTAAACCACCCGAGTGTTGCTTTAGCAGTATTCTTAGGGTCATTGTCCTGCTGGAAGGTGAACCTCAGTCCCAGTCTCAAATCTCTGGAAGACTGAAACAGGTTTCCCTCAAGAATTTCCCTGTATTTAGTGCCATCCATCATTCCTTCAATTCTGACCAGTTTCCCAGTCCCTGCCGATGAAAAACAGCCCCGCAGCATGATGCTGCCACCACCATGCTTCAATGTGCTTCACTGGGGATGGTATTCTCGGGGTGATGAGAGGTGTTGGGTTTGCATCAGACATACCGTTTTCCTTGATGACCAAATTTTTGTCAATTTTAGTCTCACCTGACCAGAGTACCTTCTCCCATATGTTTGGGGAGTCTCCCACATGCCTTTTGGAGAACACCAAACATGTCTGATTATTTTCTCTGGCCACTATTCCATAAAGCCCAGCTCTGTGGAGTGTATGGCTTAAAGTGGTCCTATGGACAGATACTCCAATCTCCGCTGTGGATCTTTGCAGCTCCTTCAGGGTTATCTTTGGTCTCTTTGTTGCCTCTCTGATTAATCTCCACCTTGCCTGGTCTGTGAGTTTTGGTGGGCGGCCCTCTCTTGGCAGGTTTGTTGTGATGCTATATTATTTCCATTTTTTATAAATGATTTAATGGTGCTCTGTGGGATGTTCAAAGTTTCGGGTATTATTTTATAACCCAACCCTGATCTGTACTTCCCCACAACTTTGTCCCTGACCTGTTTGTAGTGCTCCTTGGTATTCATGGTGCCACTTGCTTGGTGGTGTTGCAGACTCTGGGGCCTTTCAGAACAGGTGTGTATATACTGAGATCATGTGACATGTGAGACTTAGATTGCATACAGGTGGACTTTATTTAACTAATGATGTGACTTCTGAAGGTAATTGGTTGCACCAGATCTTTAGGGGCTTCATACAATGGGGGTGAATATATAAGCACGCACCACTTTTCTATTTTTAAATTTTTAGAATGATTTGAACAAAGTTAATTTTTTCCTTTCACTTCACCAATTTGGACAATTTTGTGTTTGTCCATTATATGAAATCCAAATAAAAATCCATTTAAATTACAGGTTGTAATGTAACAAAATAGGTGGGTGAATACTTTTGTAGTCAAACCTTAATTTTGGGTCAGTCACAGTGGTCAGGTATTCTGCTACTGTGTACTCTCTGTTTAGGGCCAAATAATATTCCAGTGTTCTCTGTTTTTTGTTTGTTTATTATTTCCAGTGTTTCAAGTAATTAAAGTTCTGTTTTCTCTCGATTTGGTTGGGTCTAATTGTGTTGCTGTCCTGGGGCTCAGTGGGGTCTGTTTGTGTTTGTGAACAGAGTCCTCGTACCAGCTGGCTGAGGGGACTTTGTTATGGAACGTTTGAGAATCCCTTCTTTTTAGGTGGTTGAAGGATTTAATTGCTATTTTTGATAATGAGTGGGAATTGTCCTCATTCTGCTCTGCATGTGTTGTTGTCCTGGGGCTTTGTGGGGTGTGTTTGTGTTTGTGAACAGAGCCCCAGGACCAGCTTGCTTAGGGGACTCTTCTCCAGGTTCATCTCTCTGTAGGTGATGGCTTTGTTATGAAAGGTTTGGGAATCGCTTCGTTTTAGGTCTTTGTATAATTGAACTGCTCTTTTATGGATTTTGATAATTAGCGGGTATCGGCCTAATTCTGCTCTGCATGCATTATTTGGTGTTTTATGTTGTACACTGAGGATTTCTTTCAGAAATCTGCATTCAGAGTCTCAATTTGATGTCTGTCCCATTTTGTGAATTCTTGGTTGGTGAGTGGACCCCAGACCTCACAATCCCCGAGCTGACAAGGTAAAAATCTGTCGTTCTGCCCCTGAACAAGGCAGTTAACCCACTGTTCCTAGGCCGTCATTGTAAATAAGAATTTGTTCTTTACTGACTTGACTAGTTAAATAAAGGTTAAATAAATAGAATAAGAAAATAAAACAAACATAGAGGGCAATGGGTTCTATAACTGAGTCAAGTATTTTTTGCCACATCCTAATTGGGATGTCAAATTTTATCTTCCTTTTTATGGAGTAGAAGGCCTTCCCTCTTAGATCGTTCACAGCTTTGTGGAAGTTACCTGCGGTGCTGATGTTTAGGCCAAGGTAAGTGTAGTTTTTTGTGTGCTCTGGGGCAACAGTGTCTACATGTAGGTGGAATTTGTATTTATGGTCCTGGCAACTCTACCTTTTTTGTAACACCATTATTTATGTCTTACTGAGATTAACTGTCAGGGCCCAAGTCTGACAGAATCTGTGCAGAAGATCTATGTGCTGCTGTAGGCCCTCCTTGATTGGGGACAGAAGCACTAGATCATCAGAAAACAGTACACATTTGACTTCAGATTCTAGTAGGTTGAAGCCAGGTGCTGCAGACTGTTCTAGTGCTCTCTCCAATTCATTGATATATATATGCTGAAGAGGATGGGGCTCAAGCTGCATCCCTGTCTTATCCCTTCAGCCCTGAGGAAAGATAACTGTGTTTTTTTGCCAATTTTAACACTTTTTGTTTGTGTACATGGATTATATAATGTTGTATGTTTTTCCCACAACACCGCTTTCCATCAATTTATATTGCAGATCCTCATGCCAAATTGAGTCAAAAGCATTTTTTAAAATTAACAAAGCATGAGAACTTTCCTTTTGTTTTGGTTTGTTTGTCAATTAGGGTGTGCAGGGTGAATACGTGGTCTGTCGTGCAGTAATTTGGTAAAAAAGACACTGAGAAACAGACGCCTCACAAGTCCTCAACTGGCAACTTCATTAAATAGTACCAGCAAAACACCAGTTTCAACATCAGTCTCAACATCAACAGTGAAGAAGCTACTCCAGTATGCTGGCCTTCCAGGCAGAGTTCCTCTATCCAGGGTCTGTGTTCTTTTGCTCATCTTAATCTTTTATTTTTATTGGCCAGTCTGAGATATGGCTTTTTCTTTGCAACTCTGTCTAGAAGGCCAGCATCACTGTTGAAGTTGAGATTGGTGTTTTGCGGGTTCTATTTAACCTCTTGCCTCTACTTGGGACGCTTGCGTCCCAACTAGAGATCTGGAAATGCAAATGCGCTACGCTAAATGCTAATAGTATTAGTTAAAACTCAAAAGTTCATTAAAATACACATGCAGGGTATCAAATTAAAGCTACACTCGTTGTGAATCCAGGCAACAAGTCAGATTTTTAAAATGCTTTTCGGCGACAGCATGAGAAGCTATTATCTGATAGCATGCACCAATACACTACAACAGAAAAGCACAGCAGGGGACGTAAACAAAATAATTAGCATTTCGGCGTTACACAAACCGCACAATAAAATAGAAAACAGTCATTACCTTTCACCATCTTCTTTGTTGGCACTCCTAGATGTCCCATAAACACTATTGGGTCTTTATTTCGATTAAATCGGGCCATATAAAGCCAAGATATCGTTATATGTAGACTGTGTGATAAACGAAAAAAACAGCGATTTCACAACGTAACGTCATTTTTTAAAATTCAAAAAGTAGACGATAAACTTTCACAAAACACTTCGAAATACGTTTGTAATGCTACTTTAGGTATTAGTAAACGTTAATAAGCGATAAAAATCATCCATAGGCGATGTAGAAATCATTAGCTGTCGTCTTGGAAAAAATTTCAGGAGAGAGCTCTTCCGGAATGATCTGGGCGGAGACCGGAGGTAAGTCGTGCCCCTCTTTCGGTTCAACCAAGAATCAAAGAGGATTCAATTCACAAGACTCTAGACAACATGGGGATGCTGTGGGAGTTGAATGCTCGGTCTTATCTAATTCGGCTCACTGTTAACAATTGCTGGAAGTGGCGCAAGGATATTTATTTCCATTTTCTGTGATCAGGTTTTCCTGCGCTTTCCGATGTAACGCACGTTATGTAATAGCCACAGTCGTGATTTAACCAGTTTTAAAAACGTCCGAGGGTTTCCTATCCACACATTCTAACCATATGAACGTACTATATTCCTGGCATGAGTAGCAGGGCGCTGAAATGTTGCGCGATTTTTAACAAAATGTTCAAAAAAGTAGAGGGTCGACTGAAGAGGTTAATGAAGTTGCCAATTGAGGACTTGTGAGGTGTCTGTTTCTCAAACTAGACACTCTGTCCTTGTCCGCTTGCTCCTTTATCTATTCTGGTTAGAGACAGTTTGCGCTGTTCTGTGAAGGGAGTAGTACACAGCGCTGTACGAGATCTTCAGTTTCTTGGAAATTTCTCGCATGGAATAGCCTTAATTTCTCAGAACAAGAATGGACTGACGAGTTTCAGAAGAAAGTTCTTTGTTTCTGTACATTTTGAGCCTGTTATCGAACCCACAAATGCTGCTGCTCCAGGTACTCAACTAATCTAAAGAAGGCCGGTTTTATTGCTTCTTTAGTCAGAACAGAACAGAAGTTTTCAGCTGTCCTAACATAATAGCAAAATTATGTAATGATCAATTTTTGTTTTAAAATTATGAACTTGGATTAGCTAACACAACGTGTCATTGGAACACAGGAGTGATGGTTGCTGATAATGGATCTCTGTACGCCTATGTAGATATTCCATAAACAATCAGCCGTTTCCAGCTACAATATTCATTAACAACATCTACACTGTATTTCTGATCAATTTGATGTTATTTTAATGGACAAAACATTTGCTTATCTTTCAAAAACAAGAACATTTCTAAGTGACCCCAAACTTTTGAACAGTAGTGTAGATAATAACGTAGAGTAGCAAAGGGGGGGAATTCAAATAGTCTGGGTAGCCATTTGATTAGATGTTCAATAGTCTTATGGCCTGGGGATAAAAGATGTTTGGACCTAGACGTGGCACTCCGGTACCGCTTGCCATGCAGTAGCAGACAGAACAGTCTATGACTAGGGTGGATGGATTCTTTGATAATTTTTAGGGCCTTCCTCTGACACCACCTGGAATAGAGGTACTGGATGGCAGGAAGCTTGCCCTGGTGATGTACTGGGTATACCCGCACCATTTGATGATTTGTTACAAAACAGCAATAAAGGACATATTCACCTATTACCATTGATTAGACATTAATTGAAGCGTCTAGCTGACTAATTTAGCTTTTTTGTATCCTGAAAAGTCGGGACCACTGAAATGGGTCTGAAAATGTCCCGGGATAAATGGGATGGTCACTCTAACACACATGGTCAACTTACTTATCTAGGCTACAATGTAGATGATCGGGACAAAGGAGATAATTGTGGACTACAGGAAAAGGAGGGCAGAGCATTCCCCCATTCTCATCGACGGGGCTGTAGTGGAGCAGGTTGAGAGCTTAAAGTTCCTTGCTGTCCACATCACCAACGAACTGCCATGGTCCAAACACACCAAGACAGTCGTGCACTCCACGGCAACGCTTGTTCTCAAAAGGTTCTACAGCTGTACCTTCGAGAGCATCCTGACTGGTTGCATCACCACCTGGTATGGCAACAGCTCGGCCTCCGACTGCAAGGCAATACAGAGGGCAGTGCGTACGGCCAGCAGATCACAACCATAACTCCCCCTCCTCAAAGTTGGACTTTTGCGACATTTAGGGAGCTAACGTCTCATTCAGGGGAGCTGAGCCCCTCCTGGCTCCCATCTCATTTCAATTTGTCCCCACTTTTGTGGATTGGGGTTATCATTCCTTTGTTCCAAGTATTGGGCAAGATGCCAGCGCTGAGGAGGATATTATTTGATTATTTGTTTTTTTAAAATTATAATTTAACTTCGGATACCATCAACACCACAGGCCGTTTTGGGTTAAAGAGTTTGTATTTTGTCCTGTAGTTCATTAAAATGTAAATAGAGAATCCAGTGGATACTGGTTGCTCTTTAGTAGCTGAATCTAAGATTTTTTATTGATCATGTACATATTTTTGCTGTCTGTTATTTGTTACATGTCCAACAAGATTGGAGAAGTGGTTTATCCCATACATCTCCATTTTGAATAGATAAATATATCAAATGTATTTATATAGCCCTTCTTATCCAGTCTAAAACCCCAAACAAACAGCAAGCAATGCAGGTGTAGAAGCACAGTAGCTAGGAAAAACTCCCTAGAAAGGCCAGAACCTAGGAAGAAACCTAGAGAGGAACCAGGCTATGTGGGGTGGCCAGTCCTCTTCTGGCTGTGCCGGGTGGAGATTATAACAGAACATGGCCAAGATGTTCAAAAGTTCATAAATTACCAGCATGGTCAAATAATAATAATCACAGTAGTTGTCGAGGGTGCAACAGATCAGCACCTCAGGAGTAAATGTCAGTTGGCTTTTCATAGCCGATCATTGAGAGTATCTCTACTGCTCCTGCTGTCTCTAGAGAGTTGAAAACAGCAGGTGCGGTAGAGAGAGAGCGAGAGTTGAAAACAGCAGGTCTGGGACAGGTAGCACGTCCGGTGAACAGATCAGGGTTCCATAGCCGAAGTCAGAACAGTTGAAACTGGAGCAGCAGCACGGCCAGGTGGACTGGGGACAGCAAGGAGTCATCACGCCAGGTAGTCCTGAGGCATGGTCCTAGGGCTCAGGTCCTCAGAGAGAGAGAAAGAAAGAGAGAAAGAGAGAATTAGAGAGAGCATACTTAAATTCACACAGGACACCGGATAAGACAGGAGAAATACTCCAGATATAACAGACCCTAGCTCCCGACACATAAACTACTGCAGCATAAATACTGGAGGCTGAGACAGGAGGGGTCGGGAGACACTGTGGCCCCATCCGACGATATCCCCGGACAGGGCCAAACAGGCAGGATATAACCCCACCCACTTTGCCAAAGCACAACCCCCACACCACTAGATGGAATGCTCCAACCACCAATTTACCATCGTGAGACAAGACCGAGTATAGACTTTGTGCTGTTGTTTGTTAAATGTGTTCCAATTTTCCCAGAAATGGTTAGATTCTTTGGATTCCTAAATTACATTGACCTGATTTCTGTCGTGCTGTTCCTTCTTTTTCCGTAGTGTATTTCTGTATTGTGTTAGTGATTTACCATAGTGAAGGCGTAGGCTCAGATTTTCTCTGTCTTTTTGTTTTTGGTTGGATAAGATTCCTCAATTCCTTTGTTAGGTTTTTGCATTCTTCATCAATCCATTTAGCATTGTTGATCATTTTCTTAGGCTGTCTGGTTGAAATGTTTAGATTTGATAGGGAAGCTGAGAGGTCAAATATACTCTTTAGGCTTTCTAATGCCAAGTTTACATCTTTGCTATTGCAGTGAAAAATTTTGTCCAGGAAGTTGTCTAAAAGGGTTTGAATTTGTTGTTGGCTAATAGTTTTCTGGCAGGTTTCTACACTGGTGGGGACTGCTACCTTGTAGAGGTGGATCTGGTCATAAAGGCTGTTCAAGTCCAGGGTGGAGTGGTGGGACAAGTAAACAATTGGTTTTGAGGCACAGTCACAGGAAATACTTGCTTTTACCCACTGTATGGTAGCAGGGTGAAAGTATTTTATTGGTAGCAGGGTGGAGATGACCACTTTGGGGAAAGTGAAAGAAGGTTTTTCAATCACTCCTTTGAGTGCTGTGGCCACCCTTTCTTGCTGGGCACTCAGGTCATTTGTGCCCGTGTGAATTATGATGTGGATACTCTCGCTCACTCTCTCTCTCTGTCTCTCTCTCGCCCCCCTCTCTCTTTCTCTCTCCTTCTCTCTCTTTCTTTGTCTCTCACTCTCTCTCTCTTTGTCTCTCAACCCCCCTCTCTTTCTCTCTCGCTCACTCTCTCTCTGTCTCTCTCTCGCTCACTCTCTCTCTGTCTCTCTCTCGCCCCCCTCTCTCTTTCTCTCTCCTTCTCTCTCTTTCTTTGTCTCTCACTCTCTCTCTTTTGTCTCTCAACCCCCTCTCTTTCTCTCTCACTCACTCTCTCTCTGTCTCTCTCTCGCTCACTCTCTCTCTGTCTCTCTCTCGCTCACTCTCTCTCTCTGTCTCTCTCTCGCCCCCCTCTCTCTTTCTCTCTCCTTCTCTCTCTTCCTTTGTCTCTCGCTCTCTCTCTCTTTGTCTCTCAACCCCCCTCTCTTTCTCTCTCTCTCATTCTCTCTATGTCTCCATTTCGTCTTCTAGAATCCCTCACACTATCTTATTCTTGTCATATCCTTCTCTTTCTCTCTCTCTCTCATTCTCTCTCTCTTCCACCAGTCTCTGAAAGTCTCTTCACAAGCTCATTTTCTCCCTTTATTTTATGTCACTATATCTGTCTGTCTGATATTGACAAAGTTCTCCATGTCGCCCTCTCCTTCTCCCAATCTTCACCCCCCCCACCCCCCCCTGGTGGTGCCAGATTGTTTACTGCAGATCAACACAGATGACCATTCTCACACACACTGCAAGACTCTACAAACACAAACACAGATGCCTTGGAGGGTGCCAAGCACACACACACACACACACACACACACACACACACACACACACACACACACATACACACACACACACACACACACACACACACACACACACACACACACACACACACACACACACACACTCCTCCAGACTAAAATGCACAACCCAGTTAACACCACCACCTGTGCTCTGCCTAAGCAGTAAACACCACAACCCTGACACAGCCTAAGATACCCCATTTAACCTGTACAGCTTAAGACACCCCATTTAACCTGTACAGCCTAAGACACCCCATGTAACCTGTACAGCCTAAGACACCCCATTTAGCCTGTACAGCCTAAGACACCCCATTTAGCCTGTACAGCCTAAGACACCCCATTTAGCCTGTACATCCTAAGACACCCCATGTAACCTGTACAGCCTAAGACACCCCATTTAGCCTGTACAGCCTAAGACACCCCATTTAGCCTGTACAGCCTAAGACACCCCATTTAGCCTGTACAGCCTAAGACACCCCATTTAACCTGTACAGCCTAAGACACCCCATTTAACCTGTACAGCCTAAGACACCCCATTTAACCTGTACAGCCTAAGACACCCCATTTAGCCAGTAAATACTAAATGGCACCCTATTTCCTGTATAGTGCATTACTTTTGATCAGGGTCCCTAGTCTAACCTTACCACCTGTACGCAGCCAAACCACTTTACCATTTCACACTGACAAGGTCGTAGGTCCAAATCTGATGACATGAACGCAGTCGAACTGGCCAACTCAGCTCAATCAGCCCATAACACGACCATTCTGCAGAGCTGTTAGTCTGTAAAGACTAGCCGGAGTTGTATCGAAAACACGTCGTTAACACAACTAATTCAAACAAAACTCAAAATCAGAACTTGATTCCGTCTCCATCTCCTCATTAAAATGAACTAGGTTCTTGTGTGCTGTCCTCACTTCATTAATGTGTGTATGTGTGTGTGTGTGTGTGTGTGTGTGTGTGTGTGTGTGTGTGTGTGTGTGTGTGTGTGTGTGTGTGTGTGTGTGTGTGTGTGTGTGTGTGTGTGTGTGTGTGTGTGTGTGTGTGTGTGTGTGTGTGTGTAGATGCCTAAACAAACATATAGCCTAGCTGTTCGGTACTAATGGCTGCCAAAACAAGAGGCTCCATCTGTCCCGTTGCTTCGTCACTCTACCTTCCTCCTGCCTGCCCTCCACATCATCTCTTTATTGTTGTTTACCTTTTTGTTGTTGTTTACAGAATGTTGGAAAGGTTTTTACAGAAAACAGCAGTGTCCTGCGTTACATACCAAGCCTTATTACCATTACTATGCTCTTCAATTAGATACCACTTCAAAGCAATTTAATTACAGTTGAAGTCGGAAGTTAACAGAAGTTTAAATACACTTAGGTTGGAGTCATTAAAACTCGTTTTTCAACCCCTCCACAAATTTATTGTAAAACAAACTATAGTTTTGGCAAGTTGGTTAGGACATCTACTTTGTGCATGACACAAATAATTTTTCCAACAATTGTTTACAGACAGATTATGTCACTTATAATTCACTGTATCACAATTCTAGTGGGTCAGAAGTTTACATACACTAAGTTGACTGTGCCTTTAAACAGCTTGGAAAATTCCAGAAAATGATCTCATGGCTTTAGAAGCTTCTGATAGGCTAATTGACATTATTTTTGTCAATTGGAGGTGTACCTGTGGATGTATTTCAAGGCCTACCTTCAGTGCCTCTTTGCTTGACATCATGGGAAAATCAGAAGAAATCAGCCAAGACCTCCACAAATCTGGTTCATCCTTGGGAGCAATTTCCAAGTGCCTGAAGGTACCACGTTCATCTGTACAAACAATAGTACGCAAGTATAAACTTCATGGGACCACGCAGCCGTCATACGGCTCAGGTAGGAGACGCGTTCTGTCTCCTAGAGATGAACGTACTTTGGTGCAAAAAGTGGAAATCATTCCCAGAACAACAGCAAATGACCTTTTGAACAAAAGTATCTACATCCACAGTAAAACGAGTCCTATATTGACATAACCTGAAAGGCCGCTCAGCAAGGAAGAAGCTACTGCTCGAAAACCACCATAAAATAGCCAAACTACGGTTTGCAACTGCACATGGGGACAAAGATCTTACTTTTTGGAAAAATGTCTTCTGGTCTGATGAAACAATAAAAAGTACTATTTGGCCATAATGGAAGAAAAAGGGGGAGCTTTCAAGCCGAAGAACACCATCACAACCGTGAAGCACGGGGGTGGCATCATCATGTTGTGGGGGTGCTTTGCTGCAGGAGGGACTTGTGCACTTCACAAAATAGAGAAAGAAAATTATATGGATATATAAAAACAACATCTCAAGACATCAAACAGGAAGTTCAAGCTTGGTCACAAATGGGTCTTCCAAATGAACAATGACCCCAAGTATACATCCAAAGTTGTGAGAAAATGGCTTAAGGACAACAAAGTCAAGGTATTGGAGTGGCCATCACAAGCTCTGACCTCAATTCTATAGAACATTTTTGGGCAGAACCGAAAAAGCGTGTACGAGCAAGGAGGCCTACAAACCTGACTCAGTTACACCAGCTCTGTCAGGTGGAATGGGACAAAATTCACCCAACTTATTGTGGGAAGCTTGTGGAAGGCTACCCAAAATGTTTGACCCAAGTTAAACAATTTAAATGCAATGCTACCTAACACTAATTGAGTGTATGTAAACGTCTGACCCACTGGGAATGTGATGAAAGAAATTAAATCAGAAATAAATCATTCTCTCTACTATTATTCTGATATTACACATTCTTAAAATAAAGTGATGATCCTAACTGACCTAAGACAGGGAAGTTTTACTATTTTTAAATGACAGGAATTGTGAAAAACTGAGTTTAAATGTATTTGGCTAAGGTATATGTACATTTCCGACTTCAACTTTATATACCATTTGAAAGCAATCGAATGAAATACCAGTCATGACATTTCGTCAGCAGGTGATTATCAAGCAAATAACTGTCGGTCTCACGGTAATCAACCATTAATAATGATGCCAACTTTTGGAACATCTACAATTTAAAAAGTCTAATATATCCATGTAATACAGCCTACACCATCACAATAAATCCATGATTTATTTAAGACAGGTCTAAAGGAACGTGATATAAAGAAAATGTAGTCTATTTCAGAAGAACAGAACAGCATACTCTGAGTTGTCCTTCTGTTTGGCCCTGATCTGTCTAGGCCATATGGCTGTAGGCTACACTAATTAATTTAGCAGACAAGGTTTTCTTAGAATTCAGTAGCATTATTTTATATTATACATTTTTTATACATTATACATAAAATCTGAATAACAAAACAACATACACATATATATGTATAAAACAATATAATTCAGAACAATAAACCAAAATAAACATATTTAATCAAATCAATCACATTGAACCGCATAGAGGTGCTCAATCTATAATTTAAACTGCCTGATTGACACCAGCGCATCTAATTGCAGTGAACTCTGCAGATTGTTCCACAAATTATGGACAAACAAAAACAAAAGCTGATTTTCCCACGTCTCTGGAGACTGAAGGGATCTCCAGTGTTATCCATTTCCTGAGAAGGGGTTTGGTAACTTAGGATTCTTAACTTAATTAATTAAGTTAAATATAGAGGGAGTTTCTGTAAGATTACTTTGAAAATAAATAATAGAGAATGCAGCTCTCTTCTTACAGATTACTTTGACATTTCAGAACAACAGGAGACTCAAAGGTTGGATTATACCTATTAGGACAAGAAAACAAAGTGTATAGGTATTTTGGACTTCCACCGATCTAACCATTGAGCTTCCCATAATAATGGTTGATGGCAGTTGTCCATTTCGAGCCAGATCCCTCAGCCCAACCCTATCTCCACCAGGGGCTCCTCTATTTCACCCACCACAAATGACAGGAATAGCAGAGCCCACCTTGGACCCCGGCGATGGCATCACAACGGCAGGAACCTCCCACGCTCCATGAGAAGATGGCGCAGGGAGCAGCGAAGATATTCCATGTCGGCAGCCCGTTCATGAATCCCGTCATGAATCCCGTCATGAATCCCGTCATGAATCCCGTCATGAATCCCGTCACCCCAGAGGGCTCAGAAAGTGGTGGGTGCTGCCCTCGACTTCCGTGATGAACAGTGATGTATCTCCCTGTCCGGCCAGCCAGTTCCAGGAGAGGATCATCCCGCGATTCAGAAACAAAGGACTCCATTCTCCCCGGTGATCGATCACCTGATACTGATACCTGCTAGGCTAGTAGCTAGCTTCGGAAAACAACTTCAGACTTTTTGGTCTGGCAGGATCCCGGGACAGATGGTAGTAGTCACAGCAACTGAGTCTATCCGCATTGCCGGATACAAAATCTAAAAGTATATACATATATACATATATACAAACTTTGCAAGTAAACACTGTACAACTTTCCAAAAACAATACATGGAGATCTCTCGTTCAGCATTCAATAAACATCGCGCTCTGATGGAACATAGCTGGGTAATTAAACATAGCTGAATAAAATAGAAAGGATATTTTCTCCAAATGATTTCAGGTAGTGCGCACATGCAGCTATTCTGTGTTGAGTGGTTAGCAAATAAATAGGTAGTCCTATATGTTTAACTTTATTTTTTACCTTAGTTTAACTAGGCAAGTCAGTTAAGAACAAATTCTTATTTTCAATGACGGCCTAGGAACAGTGGGTTATCTGCCTGTTCAGGGGCAGAACGACAGATTTGTACCTTGTCAGCTCGGGGGTTTGAACTTGCAAACTTCTGGTTACTAGTCCAACGCTCTAACCACTAGGCTACCCTGCCGCCACTTAGGGTTATATATGTAACTTTAGTTGTTCAACAAACATTGGGCAATATGTTTAGATTTTTAATACATTCTAAGGCTGCATGAGTCTAATGATTATTTGAAAAAAGTTGTATGAAAGGCATGAGCTCTGCTTAGATTTTTGCACAGGCTGTTCACACTTCATCATTCTCTCACAATTTGACAAGCAAATTGTGAATTTCCCGGGGCATCCCCTTTGTATGGCCATAATGCCCCTAAAGAAATCCATGCCTTTTATGGCCAGTGGCCGTTGTGTCCTTGGGTTGAATATAGTAATTATAATTCCCTTCTCCCGGCTGCGTGCTGAATCACCTCTCATTCACATGGCTCTCCCTCAAGTGGTCAGGTCTTTCTCACAGGCTACAAGTGAAGACAGATACATTGGGGACTGTGCAGATTTACTTTTCGTCAGCCAACAAGATGAGTAGGCCTAACGAACAGCAAAAAGCACTAGCCTATGTTAAGGTACTGTCCCCATAGTACAACATTTGACCTATTCTATTCTGTGTGAGAAAAGAATATTCCGAACATAGTCTGGGACAGTTGTGGGATGCGATAGACGTTAGATACCAAATTAATACAACCACCAGCATTAAAAAAACTTACAAACTTTGTCGCGTTCTTCTTATTTCTTATTTAAATTTCTTGTGTGTTTTTGTTCTACGTTATGTTATGTTTAGTACTACATTTATATTGATTACTGCATTGTTGGGTTTAGAGCTTGCAAGAAAGGTATTTCACTGTACGTGTGCACAACAAAGAGAGAGAGAGAAGTGGAAGGAGAGAAGCAGACGGAGAGAAAGAGTGAAATGGAGGGAGAGAGAGAAAAGAGAGAGAGCTTTGTGCTGGAGTTATCCAGCTCTTCTGGAGAGAAGTGAGTAACGGAGAAATGGGAGGAGAAGAAGAGAGCCCCTGAATGATTTAGACTTTTCATTAGTTGGTAAGTGAAATGGAATGCCTGATTAGGGCACAATCATTAGGTTTGAGTCCATGATGAATTAGAGAGAGAGACAGAGGAGGGAGGATGGGAGGGAGGGAGGGATAGAGGGAGATATAGAGAAATTGAGAGAGAACAATGAGAAATAGAGCGAGAGAGAAAGAAAGAGAGACCAAGCTAAATTGGACAGCGAGGATAAAAGAGAGAGATTCTAATTAGTCAGAAGAGAAGAAAAGAGAATCTTTGTTATCTTATTATTTCTAAGAAGAAAGTGAATGGATTAAGAAAGGAAGTTCACTCAGAGAATGATACCCTCTTTCACTTTCTCTCTAAAAGAGGCTGACACAGAGTTTTCTAACTCCAAATATAACTGTGATAACTCTGTGACATGTACAGGCTTTCATTTCTTTTTGTCAAGCAAAACGCATCAGCAAAGGTACAGTAGTATGCTGGAAACAGACACTCCTGCGCACTCAACAAACGCGGTTTGTACAATATATTGAAATATGTTATCTTTCCCTGTACTTGGGCGGGAAGCTGTGAATCGAGCTGTAGCCTATTGCCTGTTTCTGTTTATCAATATTTTATTAAAGAATGTGAAACAATGTTTTGTCTGTTTGCTGCTTTTCATTAAATCATGTGTCTGTTCTTTAGACTATGGCATAAAATAAGCATCTTCACAATGAGCAAAATTATATATATAGGCTATATACACTGCTCCAAAAAATCAAGGGAACACTAAAATAACACATCCTAGATCTGAATGAATGAAATATTCTTGTTAAATACTTTTTTCTTTACATAGTTGAATGTGCTGACAACAAAATCGCATTGATGTGCCATCCTGGATGAGCTGCACTACCTGAGCCACTTGTGTGGGTTGTAGACTCCGTCTCATGCTACCACTAGAGTGAAAGCACCGCCAGCATTCAAAAGTGACCAAAACATCAGCCAGGAAGCATAGGAACTGAGAAGTGGTCTGTGGTCACCACCTGCAGAACCACTCCTTTATTGGGGGTGTCTTGCTAATTGCCCATAATTTCCACCTGTTGTCTATTCCATTTGCACAACAGCATGTGAAATGTATTGTCAATCAGTGTTGCTTCCTCAGTGGACAGTTTGATTTCACAGAAGTGTGATTGACTTGGAGTTACATTGTGTTGTTTAAGTGTTCCCTTTATTTTTTTGAGCAGTGTAGCAGTGAACCAAAATCAGCTATGAAAATAAACAGTTAATGGCGGAGGAAAATGTAACTGGTAAAAGGCCGACATTTGGACGTTTCATTTTTGTGAAGACTGTAACATGACTATAGAAATGGAAAAGTTGTGACTTTAGAGACAGAAATGAATAATAGCTTAAAGAGATCTCAGTCCATCCGTTACTGGGCACTCACCATCATCATTATCATTAATCACATCATTCAAATTCAATCAACTCACAATTATTAGCTCTGGTATGGCTTTCGATTGAGCATTCATTAGCTTTGGTATGGCTTTCGATTGCACATTTCATTGACATCAGTGAGAAGGCTTTCTGAGTGAGGAGAGACATTAGCACATGGGTACTGTAGACCTACCAATGGAAAATGTCTGAAAAAGTTCCTGTTTATGATTATGACATTTGGACCACAGAACTACAATGTTTACTGTATTTAAAATGTCTCCCTTTCCCCCTACATTTAATACGTATATATAACATTTCTGCCTTTTCCCCTACATTTTTAGTCTAATAAACCAATATATTATAGGACAACAGAAAAATATATATCTTTTTGGAGATGATGTTTCATATAGACTCATTAAAATATCTCAAATGTAGGCTACTTCAAAAGAACAGAATAACACATATTTTGAGTTGCCTGTATATACTCTTAGGAAAAAAAGGTTCCTTATCGAACCAAAAACGTTTCTATTGCTTGCTTCATATATGGAACTCCTAAAGGTTCTATATAGACCCGTTTACAGGGTTCTTTGATCAGATCACTGAACCAACAGGGTTCCATATAGAACCCTGCATGGTGTCATTAATGAATTATGGCTACTACTATTAAATAGTCATATTTTTTGCTAAGAATATACACTGAGTGTACAAATATTAGGAACACCTTCCTAATTCTTTTTATTAAAAAAAATATATTTAACATTGAGTTGCAACCCCTTTTGCTTTCAGAACAGCTTCAATTTGTCAGGGCGTGGACTCTACAAGGAGTCGAAGCGTTCCACAGGGATGCTGGCCCATGTTGACTCTACAAGGAGTGGAAGCGTTCCACAGGGATGCTGGCCCATGTTGACTCTACAAGGAGTCGAAGCGTTCCACAGGGATGCTGGCCCATGTTGACTCTACAAGGAGTCGAAGCGTGCTGGCCCACAGGGATGCTGGCCCATGTTGACTCTACAAGGAGTCGGGATGCTGGCCCATGTTGACTCTACAAGCGTTCCACAGGGATGCTGGCCCATGTTGACTCTACAATGAGTGGAAGCATTCCACAGGGATGCTGGCCCATGTTGACTCTACAAGGAGTCGAAGCGTTCCACAGGGATGCTGGCCCATGTTGACTCTACAAGGAGTCGAAGCGTTCCACAGGGATGCTGGCCCATGTTGACTCTACAAGGAGTCGAAGCGTTCCACAGGGATGCTGGCCCATGTTGACTCTACAGGGATGCTGGCCCATGTTGACTCTACAAGGAGTCGAAGCGTTCCACAGGGATGCTGGCCCATGTTGACTCTACAAGGAGTGGAAGCGTTCCACAGGGATGCTGGCCCATGTTGACTCTACAAGGAGTCGAAGCGTTCCACAGGGATGCTGGCCCATGTTGACTCTACAAGGAGTGGAATGCTGGCCCATTCCACAGGGATGCTGGCCCATGTTGACTCTACAAGGAGTCGAAGCGTTCCACAGGGATGCTGGCCCATGTTGACTCTACAAGGAGTCGTTCACAGGGATGCTGGCCCATGCGACTTCCACAGGGATGCTGGCCCATGTTGACTCTACAAGGAGTGCTGGCCCATGTTGACTCTACAAGCGTTCCACAGGGATGCTGGCCCATGTTGACTCTACAATGAGTGGAAGCGTTCCACAGGGATGCTGGCCCATGTTGACTCTACAAGGAGTCGAAGCGTTCCACAGGGATGCTGGCCCATGTTGACTCTACAAGGAGTGGAAGCGTTCCACAGGGATGCTGGCCCATGTTGACTCTACAAGGAGTCGACAGGGATGCTGGCCCATGTTGACCACAGGGATGCTGGCCCACGTTGACTCTACAAGGAGTCGAAGCGTTCCACAGGGATGCTGGCCCATGTTGACTCTACAAGGAGTCGAAGCATTCCACAGGGATGCTGGCCCATGTTGACTCTACAAGGAGTGGAATAACAAAATAACAAAGTGAAAGACAGAAAGGAAGACCGAAACACTTCCGTGTGGAACACACAGACACAGAAAACAATCACCCACCAAACACTGTTGGGAAAAGGCTGCCTAAGTATGATTCTCAATCAGAGACAACTAAAGACACCTGCCTCTGATTTGAGAACCATACCAGGCCAAACTGAAATACAACCTAGAAAAACGAACATAGACTGCCCACCCCAACTCACGCCCTGACCATACTAAAACAAAGACAAAACAAAGGAACTAAGGGCAGAACGTGACACTAGCACAATAACAGTATAGGTTGTTGGCTGACTGGTTTCAGAGAATAAGAAAAGAAAGAGCAAAAACATGAGTTAATCTTAAGAAATAAACATGAGTTAATCTGCCAAAATGAAGACAAAATTCTATGCAGACATAATAATCATTATGATGTAGAATAACAACTTAGATGCAGTTGTTGTCTACAGCAACTGAAAGAGAGATCCTCTACTTCTGATAGTTCTGGATTACTGCCAGACTGAGCACAACATAGTGTGTTAAAAGTCATTTAATGATTAACGAGGCTATTGGATCACCAAGATTTATTATACATAATCTATTATAAATAATTGATGCATACCCCCTCTCAGTCAGCAACAGTCTTCTAATGGCTTCATGAAACACAATCCCCTCAATTGACTACACACTGTAATAGCGAAATAAAGGTCACAGTTAGCTAATTGCCAGTCAGGATGGGTCTGTAGCACTATTTGGCATATCACATAATAAAAAAAATCATGTTTATTTCAAAGAGTTAGCTGGCTAGCTTGTAAGGTGGTGAATTAAATAGGCCAGCTGTTTGTGGAGGAGAAATGGCTTTCTCCCTCTGGAAGACAGCTGAATCCGGTACATCACTTCCCCCACCCTCTCCAAGAGCCTGCAGGGCCCCACCCAGTGGCCTAGCTGGCCACACCCCCAGCAGACCATGGGGCCAGAGTGTGTGTTGCGTGCTGTCTGTGTGTTGCGTGCTGTCTGTGTGTAGAGCGCTGTCTGTGTGTAGAGTGCTGTCTGTGTGTGGAGTGCTGTCTGTGTGTGGAGTGCTGTCTGTGTGTGGAGTGCTGTCTGCGTGTTGAGTGCTGTCTGTGTGTTGCGTGCTGTCTGTGTGTTGCGTGCTGTCTGTGTGTTGCGTGCTGTCTGTCGTGTTACAGCACAAATTAGTTCAGTAATTTCAACCACCCGTGCAGGCTTTCCCATCTCTGGGCTGCTGTGCACCACAGCCCACACAGTAGGTGTATCTCCACACACCCCCACTGAAGCCCAGCTGAAGCTCCCACTGAAGCCCCAGCCCACTCAATCTCCGTTCCAAAGTCATCTCCAAGTCTTTCTGAAATGACTCGGGATGAGCCATCTGGGTCTGTGTGCGAAGCTCCGTAGGAGAGAGAGAGCTTGTATGAACTGGTCACGTACCAGCTCGCTCTGCACGGAGTGGGGGCATGTGAGCATATGCCTGCTGAGGCTCGCAATGTAATTAAGCTAGCGCCCGTAGTGGCTCCCCAGGCTGCCTGCGTCTATTACTCAGTTTGGTGCGCAGCAGCCCGGGCTGTACACAATGTCCAAAGCGTCTAATCATTGCTCCAACTAAAGACCCATAATCACGTCTGTCCTCCAGGCTAATCAATATCAAACAGAACAAAGCATCGTCCGTGAGGCACAAAGCTGAAGTATGTTGTCTTCATCAGACCACTCCCCTGAATGAGATAACAGTTCAAACTGGGCATGAAAAGCTTCCCAATCCGCCTCACCTGAGTACTCCGGGGTCTTAACAAATACAGTGCCTTGCGAAAGTATTCGCCCCCCTTGAACTTTGCGACCTTTTGCCACATTTCAGGCTTCAAACATAAAGATATAAAACTGTATTTTTTTGTGAAGAATCAACAACAAGTGGGACACAATCATGAAGTGGAACGACATTTATTGAATATTTCAAACTTTTTTAACAAATCAAAAACTGAAAAATTGGGCGTGCAAAATTATTCAGCCCCTTTACTTTCAGTGCAGCAAACTCTCTCCAGAAGTTCAGTGAGGATCTCTGAATGATCCAATGTTGACCTAAATGACTAATGATGATAAATACAATCCACCTGTGTGTAATCAAGTCTCCGTATAAATGCACCTGCACTGTGATAGTCTCAGAGGTCCGTTAAAAGCGCAGAGAGCATCATGAAGAACAAGGAACACACCAGGCAGGTCCGAGATACTGTTGTGAAGAAGTTTAAAGCCAGATTTGGATACAAAAAGATTTCCCAAGCTTTAAACATCCCAAGGAGCACTGTGCAAGCGATAATATTGAAATGGAAGGAGTATCAGACCATTGCAAATCTACCAAGACCTGGCCGTCCCTCTAAACTTTCAGCTCATACAAGGAGAAGACTGATCAGAGATGCAGCCAAGAGGCCCATGATCACTCTGGATGAACTGCAGAGATCTACAGCTGAGGTGGGAGACTCTGTCCATAGGACAACAATCAGTTGTATATTGCACAAATCTGGCCTTTATGGAGGAGTGGCAAGAAGAAAGCCATTTCTTAAAGATATCCATAAGAAGTGTCATTTAAAGTTTGCCTCAAGCCACCTGGGAGACACACCAAACATGTGGAAGAAGGTGCTCTGGTCAGATGAAACCTAAATTGAACTTTTTGGCAACAATGCAAAACGTTATGTTTGGCGTAAAAGCAACACAGCTCATCACCCTGAACACACCATCCCCACTGTCAAACATGGTGGTGGCAGCATCATGGTTTGGGCCTGCTTTTCTTCAGAAGGGACAGGGAAGATGGTTAAAATTGATGGGAAGATGGATGGAGCCAAATACAGGACCATTTTGGAAGAAAACCTGATGGAGTCTGCAAAAGACCTGAGACTGGGAAGGAGATTTGTCTTCCAACAAGACAATGATCCAAAACATAAAGCAAAATCTACAATGGAATGGTTCAAAAATAAACATATCCAGGTGTTAGAATGGCCAAGTCAAAGTCCAGACCTGAATCCAATCGAGAATCTGTGGAAAGAACTGAAAACTGCTGTTCACAAATGCTCTCCATCCAACCTCACTGAGCTCGAGCTGTTTTGCAAGGAGGAATGGGGAAAAATTTCAGTCTCTCGATGTGCAAAACTGATAGAGACATACCCCAAGCGACTTACAGCTGTAATCGCAGCAAAAGGTGGCGCTACAAAGTATTAACTTAAGGGGGCTGAATAATTTTGCAAGCCCAATTTTTCAGTTTTTGATTTGTTAAAAAAGTTTGAAATATTCAATAAATGTCGTTCCACTTCATGATTGTGTCCCACTTGTTGTTGATTCTTCACAAAAAAAATAAAGTTTTACATCTTTATGTTTGAAGCCTGAAATGTGGCAAAAGGTCGCAAAGTTCAAGGGGGCCGAATACTTTCGCAAGGCACTGTATGGATGCTTTTTGGGACTGGGCTCCCCCGTGTTTGTTTACACCCTGCACCCCAGCATGCACTGTCGACATCACACATTCGGTCCACCCAGCAGAATCCAGGCGAAGAACAGAGGAAGATGCACCCACGTCCGCTTCAGCCGCCATTCGTCTAGCAGTCTCACTCAAACGTGCTTTGTGCCCCGATGTCCTCACGAACGCCTCAGCCAGATCCTCTGATTTCGGAGCACACGCACCTCCTTCACTCCCCCGCCTCCCCCTTCACTCTCAGACTACCACAAAGCATTTTCAGTCCTTTTTCTCTGCTACGCTAATCCACCGCCAGTGGATTAGCATAGCTAGCTCAATTTGATTTTTTACTTCTGACACCAATGTAATTACCTCAATAGATCATGAATAAATGAATGCCCAGGACATAGGATCAAGGTCTCGAATCAAATGGCAGTAGTCTACACCAAACCAATCTGCAAAATACACACCCAACAAAAATCTAATATACTTGTCCAGGATGTGCGAGAGACAGAACAATGCAAGCATGGCAGTATATAACATAACCAGTGGTGCCCTAATTGACAGTATTGTGCTACTCTATTTTCTTGTTGTCTAGTTGGTAAAGGGCTCGTAAGTACGTATTTCATGGCAAAATCTACACTTGTTGTATTTGGCGCATGTGACAAATAACATTCTATTGGAAACAAAAACAAAAACGTAGTCTTCTTTGTTGATTTCAAAAAAACTTCTGACTCAATTTGCACGAGACTCTGCTATATAAATTGATGGAAAGCGGTGTTGGGGGAAAAACATACAACATTATAAAATCCATTTATACATACAACAAGTGTGCAGTTAAAATTTAAATAAAAAAACATGCTAATTTATTTCCAAGGGCTGTGGGTTGAGACAGGGATGCAGCTTGAGCCCCACCCGCTTTAATGTATACACTAGTGTACAAAACATCTTCCTAATACAGAGTTACACCCCCTTTTGCACTCAGAATAAGGAAAGGGGGATACCTAGTTAGTTGTCCAACTGAATGTATTCAACTGAAATGTGTCTTCCGCATTTAACCGAATCACCCTCTGAATCAGAGAGGTGCGAGGGCTGCCTTAATCGACATCCACATCTTCGGTGCCCGGGAAACAGTGGGTTAACTGCCCTGCTCAGGTGAAGAATGACAGATTTTTACCTTGTCAGCTCAGGGATTCGATCCAGCGAACTTCCAGTTATTGACCCAACGATCTAACCATTAGGCTAAAGGGGACACCTGAATAGCCTAAATTCGTCGGGGCATGGACTCTACAAGGTGTTGAAAGCGTTTCAGAGGGGTGCTGAGAGAGAGAGAAAAACAGAGCAATAGAGGGACAGATCAGAGTGATAGAGGGACAGATCAGAGTGATAGAGGAACAGATCAGAGTGATAGAGGGGCAGATCCGAGTGATAGAGGAACAGATCAGAGTAATAGAGGAACAGATCAGAGTGAGACAGGAACACAACAGAATGAGAGAGGAACACAACAGAGTGAGACAGGAACACAACAGAGTGATAGAGGGGCAGATCAGATTGATAGAGGGGCAGATCAGATTGATAGAGGAACAGATCAGAGTGATAGAGGGACAGATCAGAGTGATAGAGGGGCAGATCAGAGTGATAGAGGGACAGATCAGAGTGATAGAGGGGCAGATCAGAGTGATAGAGGGGCAGATCAGAGTGATAGAGGGGCAGATCAGAGTGATAGAGGGACAGATCAGAGTGATAGAGGGGCAGATCAGAGTGATAGATGCACTATATTCAAGACAGGTGATTTTAGTCCTGCGAATTTGTCTCAGGAGACAAGCCTGCCTGACATTTGAAGGGCGCACACACACACATATACACACACACACATGCACATAGAGAATAACTCATCACAGAAACAAACAAACTATACAAAGGAAACAACGAGGACAGTGTGTGTGTATGTGTGCGTGTGCGTGTGCGTGTGCGTGTGCGCGTGCGTGTGCGTGTGTGTGTGTGTGTGTGTGTGTGTGTGTGTGTGTGTGTGTGTGTGTGTGTGTGTGTGTGTGTGTGCCTGTCCTACACCCAAGTAATGTAATTTTTTCAGAACATTATTTCATGAATCTACAATGTTCCAGATTTGCATTTAAAGCATAGCGAGAGAAGGGAACAAGGGAGAGAGAATAGAAGAAAGAGAAGAATAACACTGCTGTAGGGTGAAGACAGCTCCCATGACATATACCTGTCTGGAGAGAGGAGAGAGAGAGAGAGAGAGAGAGAGAGAGAGAGATATTCTGCACAGATTCTGCCAGACCTGGGCCCTGACAGTAAATCTCAGTAAGACCAAAATAATGGTGTTCCAAAAAAGGTCCAGTCGCCAGGACCACAAATACAAATTCCATCTAGACACCGTTGCCTTAAGCACACTAAAAAACAATACGTACCTTGGCCTCAACATCAGCGCCACAGGTAACATCCACAAAGCTGTGGATGATCTGAGAGACAAGGCAAGAAGGGCCTTCTATGCCATCAAAAGAAACATAAAATTCAACATACCAATTAGGATCTGGCTAAAAATACTTGCATCAGTTATAGAACCCATTGCCCTTCATAGTTGTGAGGTCTGGGGTCCGGCTCACCAACAAAGATTGACAAAATGGGGCAAACACCAAATTGAGACTCTGCAAAAATATCCTCCGTGTACAACGTAGAACACAAAATAAGGCATGCAGAGCAGAATTAGGCCGATACCCGCTAATGATCAAAATCCAGAAAAGAGACGTTAAATTCTAGAACCACGTAAAAGGAAGCGATTCCCAAACCTTCCATAACAAAGCCATCACCAACACCAACAGTCCCCTGAGCAAGCTGGTCCTAGGGCTCTGTTCACAAACACAAACACAAACACACCCCACAGAGCCCCAGGACAGCAACACAATTAGACCCAAACAAATCAAATCAAAACAAATTGGAAAGAATGAACAAATAAACAGAGCAAACCAGAATGCTTTTTGGCCGTAAACAGAGAGTACACAGTGGCAGAATACCTGACCACTGTGACTGACCCAAACTTAAGGAAACCTTTAACTATATACACAATCAGTGAGCATAGCTTGCTATTGAGATAGGCCGCCGTAGGCAGACCTGGCTCACAAGAGAAGACAGGCTATGTGCTCACTGCCCACAAAACGAGGTGGGAACTGAGCTGCACTTCCTAACCTCCTTCCCAATATATTAGAGACACATATTTCCCTCAGATTACACAGCTCCACAAAGATTTCGAAAACAAACCCAATTTTGATAAACTCCCATATCTACTGGGTGAAATACCACAGTGTGCCATCACAGCAGCAAGATGTGTGACCTGTTGCCACGAGAAAAGGGCAACCAGTGAAGAAGAAACACTATTGTAAATAAAACCCATATTTATGCTTATTTATTTTCCATTTTGTACACTGTATATATACATAATATGACATTTGTAATGTCTTGATTCTTTTGGATCTTATGTGAGTGTAATGTTTACTGTTAATTTGTATGGTTTATTTCAGTTTTGTATATTATCTACCTCACTTGCTTTGGCAATGTTAACATGTGTTTCCCATGCCAATAAAGCCCCTTGAATTGATTTGAATTGAGAGCAGAGAGCAGAGAGAAGAGAGAGAGAGAGAGAGAGAGAGAGAGAGAGAGAGAGGCAGAGAGAGGCAGAGAGAGAGAGAGAGAGAGAGAGAGATGCAGAGAGGAGAGAGAGAGGCAGAGAGGAGAGAGAGAGAGAGAGAGAGAGGCACAACCCTTCATCAAAACCAAATAGCTTACACTTGCTCATCATTCCTGAAACTGTCATCACTTCCGTCTTTTCTAGTCACCATAGTCACCTATGACTCATCAAGCTCAAAATTCCTTCCCTTTCAGTCAGTCAAATTCAGTACAACATATTATGGGGTTGCACTATCGCGACTTCGGTTGAAAGACCTACAATCACGCCTGGCATGGCCAATGAAATCCACGCTTTGCTAGAAGCCCCGTCTTCCACAGGTAAGAAGCGGAAGAGGTGCAGGAAGCTGAGATTAATGGGTGGTCGGAGCAAATGTCTTGTCTGCCTCCCCCACAAGTGGCTCATTAATGAGATTCATAGCTGATTCCCGTCTGTAGCCCCCTAGTCCATATGAGCCCCGAAATGAGCTCAAAGCAGTTTGTCCTGGGGACTAGATTCCATTGCGATTTGCCCTTTATTTAACCAGGCAAGTCAGTTAAGAACAAATTCTTATTTTCAATGAAGGCTTAGGAACAGTGGGTTAACTGCCTGTTCAGGGGCAGAACAACAGATTTGTACCTTGTCAGCTCGGGGGTTTGAACTTGCAACCTTCCGGTTACTAGTCCAACGCTCTAACCACTAGGCTACCCTCCCTATAGGGAGGTCATAGACCTGGAAGTGTAGTGCCAGGACAACAACCTCTCCCTCAATGTGAGCAAGACAAAGGAGATGATCGTGGACTACAGGAAAAGGCGGGCCAAACAGGCCCCTATTAACCTTTGTGGGATAGGGGGCAGCATTTTCACTTTTGGATGAATAGCGTGCCCAGAGTGAACTGCCTCCTACTCTGTCTCAGATGCTAATATATGCATATTATTATTAGCATTGGATAGAAAACACTCTGAAGTTTCTAAAAACTGTTTGAATGATATCTGTGAGTATAACAGAACTCATATGGCAGGCGAAAACCTGAGAAAAATACAACTAGGCAGTGGGACTTCTGAGGTTTGTAGTTTTTCAACCGAATACACATTGAGATATGGATGAGGTTGCACTTCGTACGGCTTCCTCTAGATGTCAACCGTCTTTAGAAACTGGTTTGAGGATTCTACTATAAAGGAGGAGCTCATGAGACCTCTGAGTCAGTAGTCTGGCAGAGAGCCTTGGTCTCATGACGCACGCTCCCGACAGAGTTACTTCTCGTTCCAGTGCTTTTCTGAAGACAAAGGAATTCTCCGGTTGGAACATTATTGATGTTTTATGTTAAAAACATCCTAACGATTGATTCCATACATCGTTTGACATGTTTCTAAAGGACTGTAACGGAACCTTTCGAGTTTTTGTCTGGATGAAGTGCCTGCGTCTCATGAAGATGGATTACTGGGCTGAACACACTAACAACAAGTGTCTATTTGGACATAAATGAGGGAGCTTTATGGAACAAATCAGTCATTTATTGTCGAACTGGGATTCCTGGGAGTGCCTTCTGATGAAGATCATCAAGGTAAGTAAATATTTATGTGGTTGTTTCTAACTTTGTTGATTCCAAAATGGCGGATATTCCTCTGGCTGTTTTGGGTTCTGAGCGCCGTTCTCAGATTATGCTTTTTCCGTAAAGTAAAAAACAAATCTGACACAGTGGTTGCATTAAGGAGAAGTCTATCTTTAATTCTGTGAATAACACTAGTATCTTTTATCAATGTTTATTATGAGTATTTCAGCAAAATCACCGGATGTTTTGGAATCAAAACATTACTGCCCGTAGGGCGCCAATGTAAACTGATGTTTTTGGATATAAATATGCACATTATCGAACAAAACATACATGTATTGTGTAACATGATGTCCTATGAGTGTCATCTGATGAAGATCATCAAACGTTAGTGATTAATTTGATCTATATTTCTGATTTTGTGACTCCTATCTTTGGCTGGAAAAATGGCTGTGTGTTTTTTCGACTTGGCGAGAATCTAACATTATCATATGTTGTGCTTTAGCTGTGAAGCATTTTTAAAATCGGACACGATTGGTAGAATAACAAGATCTTTCATTTGCTGTATTGGACTTGTTAATGTGTGAAAGTTACATATTTAAAATATATATATATATATATATATATTTGCGCACTGCCTTTTCAGCGGAATGTTGTCGAGAAAGGTTAACTTCAATGTGGCTGTAGTGGAGAGTTTCTCTCGGCTGCAGGAGACTTAAAAGATTTGGCATGGGTGCCCAGATCCTCAAAAAATTCTAAGAGTACATCACTGGGGCCAAGCTTCCTACAAATCCAGGACCTACAGTTGAAGTCGGAAGTTTACATACATCTTAACCAAGTATATTTAAACTCAGTTTGTCACAATTCCTGACATTTAATCTGAGTAAAAATAAAAAATTGTCCAGGTCGGTTAGGGCAGTGTGCAGTGTGATGGCGACCGCATCATCTGTGGACCTATTGGGGTGGTGCGCAAACTGAAGTGGGACTAGGGTGACAGGTAAGGTGGAGGTGATATGATCCTTGACTAGTCTCTCAAAACACTTCATGATGACAGAAGTGAGTGGTACGGGTTGGTAGTGATTCAGTTCAGTTACTTTTGCCTTTTTGGGTATCGGAACAATGGTGGCCATATTGAAGCATGTGGGGACAGCAGACTGGGATAGGGAGAATTGAATATGTCCGTAAACACACCAGCCAGCTGGTCTGCACTTGCTCTGAGGATGCGGCTACTCTTCCTGGGATCCACACAGAACTTGAAACGTGACATTATACAGAACATTAATATACAAGAACAGGTCAAGGACAGAACTGCAGACATTTAATAACAGCACACGTAGCCTACATATCAATACATACACAGAGAATACAGTTGAAGTCGGAAGTTTACATACACCTTAGCCAAATACATTTAAACTCAATTTTTCACAATTCCTGACATTTAATCCAAGTAAAAATTCCCTGTCTTAGGTCAGTTAGGATCACCACTTTATTTTAAGAATGTGAAATGTCAGAATAATAGTATAGAGAATGATTAATTTCAGCTTTTATTTATTTCATCACATTATCAGTGGGTCAGAAGTGGGGGACCAGGGGAAGAAGCTCAATTAGTATTTGGTAGCATTACCTTTAAATTGTTTAACTTGGGTCAAACGTTTTGGGTTGCCTTTCTCAAGCTTCCCACAATAAGTTGGGTGAATTTTGGCCCATTCCTCCTGACAGAGCTGGTGTACCTGAGTCAGGTTTGTAGGCCTCCTTGCACGCACACACTTTTTCAGTTCTGCCCACTCATTTTCTATGGGATTGAGGTCGGGGCTTTGTGATGGCCACTCAAATACCTTGACTTTGTCAAGGTGCTAATATGCTATTTTCCAAGTTGTTTAAAGGCACAGTCAACATAGTGTATGTAAACTTCTGTCCCACTGGAACTGTGACACAGTGAATTATAAGTGAAATAATCTGTCTGTAAACAATTGTTGGAAAAAGTTACTTGTGTCATCCACAAAGTAGATGTCCTAACCGACTTACCAAAACTATAGTTTGTTAACAAGAAATTTGTGGAGTGGTTGAAAAATGAGTTTTAATGACTCCAACTTAAGTGTCTGTGAACTTTCAACTGTATATACTAGGCGGTGTCAAAGGATGGACCAAAAATTGTCTAAGACTCCAGTCACCCAGGTCATAGACTGATTTCACTGCTACCGCATGGCAAGCGATACCAGAGCGCTAAGTTTAGGTCCAAAAGGCTCCTTAACAGCTTCTACCCCCAAGCTAGTGTGCTGAACAATTAATTAAATGACCACCTTGACAATTTACATTGCTTTACCAGAATGCATCTTACTTTCTAAACTGAGGGAGGCTCGTTATGACAACAGTACCCCCAGGTGGCAATCGGGGTATGCCACTGATTACAGGAGTCCTGGTACACAGAGTAGGCTGAGCTTCAGGAAAACCTTGGCACAGAGCCTTCACTTGGCCAAAACACGGAAGAGTTTTGTGAACGATGGTGTGCTATACATAACAAATGTTCACTTGACCTAATGACTTTGATCATTGAACATCTCAGAATGGATATTACAGATATCGAAACCTCAATTGACAATTCACAGGAAGCTCTACGAGACGTACTTAATGATCCTATCAAACAGAATAATGTCATTCAGAGTAACGCTCACCTTCAAACCGAGATTACGACCGAACTGGGAAAGAGCAAAATTAACAAACATAAACTAAATTTGGAAGAAAAGAACAATGGACTAACATACCTCTGGTGAGATCCTGGAGCACAAGAAACCACAAAACAGGAAGAGACAAGCCGTTGACAGACACAGAGTCTCTCTGTGAATCAAGCAGGAGATGGAGGCATCAACCAAGCTGAGACACCTGAAAACTCTGAGAGAACCACATTTAGAGTAAATATTTGATTGGTACCTCCCCCAAAACGCAATGCATCCATAGAAACCTTCTACAGGACTGTTGAAAATGATGTAAGTGACCTACTGAAAGACAAACAGATGCACACATCCTATTATAACCTGAGTAGAGACTAAATCATTATTAAGGTATAGGGGGCAGCATTTTCACTTTTGGATAAATAGCGTGCCCAATTTCAACTTCCTGCTACTCATGCCAAGAATATAAGATATGCCTATTATTAGTAGATTTGGATAGAAAACACTCTGAAGTTTCTAAAACTGTTTGAATCATGTCTGTGAGTATAACAGAACTTATGTAGCAGGCAAAACCCTGAGGACTAACCGTTCAGATTTTTTTTTTAGGTCTCTATCTGTTCAGTGAGTTCTCATTGGGACACTAGACCAATTAGGAATTCATTTTCAGTTCCTACCGCTTCCACTAGATGTCGCTAGTCTTTGGAATTTGGTTGAGGTTATTCCTTTTAGAAATGAAGAAGTACGGCCATCTTGGAAATGGGTAACACTGTCGAGAGTTGCGCAAGACTTGAAAAGTAGCGTTGTTTGTTGTCTTCCTGTATTGAACACAGATAGACCCGTCTTCAATTTGATCGATTATTAATAACGTTTAAAAATACCTACATTTGTATTACAAAAGTAGTTTGAAATGTTTTAGCAAAGTTTAAAGGTAACATTTGAGATATTTTTGTAGTGACGTTGCGCAAATTGGAAGTAGTTTTTTTTCTGGATCAAACGCGCCAAATAAATGGACATTTTGGATATATATGGACGGAATTAATCGAACAAAAGGACCAATTGTGATGTTTATCAGATAATAGCTTCTTATGCTTTCGCCGAAAAGCTTTTTAAAAATCTGACATGTTGGCTGGATTCACAACTAATGTAGCTTTAATTTAGTATCTTACATGTGTGATTTAATGAAAGTTAGATTTTTATATCATTTTATTTGAATTTGCCGCGCTGCATTTTCCCTGGCTTTTGGCCAAGTGGGACGCAAGCGTCCCCTATCCTAGAGAGGTTAAGGATCAGTCAGATCCATAGATTATCATAAAAAAATGTGACAAAGGAGGAGGAATTTGTATAAAAAAACAAATGTGACTATGTGAATAAATGTTGTCAACAACCATCTAAAGGTGACTTCTATCACAAACGGAATCATGACCCTACACTACAATATCAGCATAATATCACATCCACAATGGACAGCTAATTGGAATCAGGACAAATCACCAAAAATTTGTCTAAGATACCAACTTTACTAAGATACCAACTTTTTATACAGTCGCTAAATTACACAAACAATAAACAAGTGTCTCCTCCCCCAGGTAGACCCATTGTAGCAGCAATTGACTCTGTGACGGCCAACATTTCTAAGTTTGTGGATTACCCCAATTAAACAATTAAATCTCCCATCTTATGTCAGACACTAGTCATATGATCTCATTGATAGAGGGCTTAAGAAGGATGCCACAGGGAACCCTGCTGGCCACTTTTGATGTTGAGAGCTTGTACACTAACATTCCTCACACTGGAGGCTTGCAGGCGCTACAACACTTCCTTCAGCAGAGAAACTCTACTCTTGCATTATCCAATAACTACTTCATCTTTGCATCAGACTTTTTCCTTCACATTCGGGGTGTAGCCAAGGATTCCCCTTTTGCTCCCAACTATGGAAACCTTTTGCTCCCAACTATGCAAACCTGTATGCAGCACTCATTTAGAAAACAGAGACACTCCCCTTACTTTCTAAAAATCCTCCTATGGAAGAGATAGGTAGATTATGTTTTGGTACTCTGGGAAGGAAGTCGGCAGGAAATAAATTAATTCCAAACTCTGAATATCTCAAATTCACTACGCAGACTGATGAGAGAAAAATAAACTACCTGGACTTATGGATCATCAAGGAGAGTGATGCATTACATAAAGACTTACAGTATACACAAATCCCACAGACCGCAATACCCTGCTACGTGCGGATAGTATACATCCTCTTCCCCTCAAGAATGGTCTACCATATAGCCAGTTATGCAGGGTAAAACAAATCTGTAGCCACCAGTCAGATTTTGACAGCAATGCTAAGAAAATGACGGATAAATTCAGAGGCTACAAGTACAAAACTGCAATGATGAAAATGTCTTGAAAACCAAGAGAGTAATTGCTAGAAACTAAACCAAAGAAGAAAAACAATGCAACATTGTTTTGCACTAAGTACACCAAGGGTTCGGAGAAAATGAAAGCAATCCTGAAAAAGCACTGTCATATTTTGCAGTCAGACAAAAAGTGTCAAGCATTTGAGCTCTGGTGCCAAGATAAAGTTCCTTTTCAGTACTCCGTGAGGGAATACCTTATTTACATATTGTGCAGCGCAAGTCAGATCAAAAACCAAGCCACGAGGTCGAAGGAAATGTCTGTAGAGCACAGAGACAGGATTGTGTCAAGGCACAGATCTGGGGAAAGGTAGGTCAGGGAGGTGACCAAGAACCCGATGGTCACTCTGACAGAGCTCCAGAGTACCTCTGTGGAGATGGGAGAACCTTCCAGAAGGACAACAATCTCTGCAGCACTGTACCAATCAGGCCTTGATGGTAGAGTGGCCAGACGGAAGCCACTCCTCAGTAAAAGGTACATGACAGCCCACTTTGAGTTTGCCAAAAGGCACCTACAGGACCGTCAAACGTTGAGAAACAAGATTCTGGTCTTATGAAACCAAGACTGAACTCTGAATGCCAAGCGTCACGTCTGGAGGAAACCTGAAACCATCCCTACGGTGAGGCATGGTGGTGGCAGCATCATGCTGTGGGAATGTTTTTCAGCGGCAGGGACAGGGAGACTGGTCAGGATCGAGGGAAAGATGAAGTGATCCTTTGTGAAAACAGAGCGCTCAGGACGTCAGACTGGGGCAAAGGTTCACCTTCCAACAGCAAACAGCCAAGACAATGCAGGATTGGCTTCAGGACAAGTCTCTGAATGTCCTTGAGTGGCCCAGCCAGAGCCCGGACTTGAATCCAATCAAACATCTTTGGAAAGACCTGAAAATAGCTGTGCAGTGACACTCCCCATCCAATCTGACAGATCTTGAGAGGATCTGCATAGAAGAATGGAGAAACTCCAAAATACAGGTATGCCAAGGTTGTAGCATCATACCCAAGAAGACTCAATGTTTTAATCGCTGCCAAAGGTGCTTCAACAAAGTACTGAGTAAAGGATCTGAATACTTTATGTAAATGTGATAATCAATGTTTTTATTTGTAATACATTTTCTAAAATGTCTAAAAAGCCTTTGTTGCTTTGTCAGTATAGGGTACAGGCTATTGTGTGTAGATTGATGGAGGGGGGTGGGGCGATTTAACCCATTTTAGAATAAGGCTGTAATGTAGCAAAATATGGAAAAAGTAATGGGGGCTGAATACTTTCCAAATGCAATGTATATGTTTTAAACAAAATAGAAACGCAAACATACACCAAATAGGTGCAGTAAAATATGTTGTTTTACCCAGTCAGCTACAGTAGTACTCCGCCCCTGGAGCAAATTAAGAATTAAGTGCCTTGTTCAAGGGTACAATTTTCACCTGGTCGGCCCGAAGAAGCAACATTTTGGTGACTGGCCCAGAGCTCTAACCGCCAGGCTACCTGCCAAAACATTTTGGTGACTGGCCCAGAGCTCTAACCGCCAGGCTACCTGCCAAAACATTTTGGTGACTGGCCCAGAGCTCTAACCGCCAGGCTACCTGCCAAAACATTATGGTGACTGGCCCAGAGCTCTAACCGCCAGGCTACCTGCCAAAACATTTTGGTGACTGGCCCAGAGCTCTAACCGCCAGGCTACCTGCCAAAACTTTGGCCTGCTGATTGGACTCTGCTTTATTGATTGTAGTTGTTTCTGTTATTTTCCATTAGATTCTCCATATATCTCCCTTTCTCTCTCTCTCTTTCTCTTTCTGTCTTCCTTCTTTCTCTCTCTCTGCCCCCTCCCCCCTCTCCGTATCGGTCTCTCTCTCTGTCTCGCTGTCTCTGCCCCACCTCTCTATGTATCTGTCTCTCTCTCTGTCTCTCTCTCTCTGCCCCACCTCTCTATGTATATGTCTCTCTCTCTGTCTCTCTCTCTCTGCCCCACCTCTCTATGTATCTGTCTCTCTCTCTGTCTCGCTGTCTCTGCCCCACCTCTCTATGTATCTGTCTCTCTCTCTGTCTCTCTGTCTCTGCCCCACCTCTCTATGTATCTGTCTCTCTCTCTGTCTCGCTGTCTCTCGCCCTATTTCTTTCTTCCTTTCTTCCTTTCTCTCTCTCTTTCTCTTTCTGTCTACCTTCTTTATCTCTCTCTCTGCCCCCCTCTCCGTGTCTGTCTCTCTCTCTATCCCTCTCTAAATCCTGGTAGTATATGTACTGTAGACAGACAACACCCAAACTCTCTCACGGGCGTATAATTAGTATGATGGTGTAAACAGTGTAATTACTAGTGTTTCCAATTAGCTGTGAGCTCTGTAGGGGAGTAACATCAAATACAATATACTGCTGATTCAACGCAGTAGCTACAACTTAAAGCTCATAAACCTCTACACACACGCACGCACGCACGCACGCACGCACGCACGCACGCACGCACGCACGCACGCACGCACACACACACACACACACACACACACACACACACACACACACACACACACACACACACACACACACACACACACACACGCACACACACAAATACATGCACACACACAGACACAGACACAGGAAGACAGGCAGGACACACAGACACAGGTAGACAGACAGGACACACACCTACTAAGCAATTCTTTATTTATACACTTACCTCCATGCAATCTCTGTAATGTGTCCCCCTGGGTGAAGATGTGAGTGTGTAATGTACCCCTGTGGGGGTTAGTTTCTCTATCCCTGTGGGGGATAGTTTCTCTACCCCTGTGGGGGATAGTTTCTCTACCCCTGTGGGGGAGAGTTTCTCTACCCCTGTGGGTGATCGTTCCTCTACCCCTGTGGGTGATCGTTCCTCTACCCCTGTGGGGGAGAGTTTCTCTACCCCTGTGGGTGATAGTTTCTCTACCCCTGTGGGTGATAGTTTCTCTACCCCTGTGGGTGATAGGTCCTCTACCCCTGTGGGTGATAGGTCCTCTACCCCTGTGGGGGATAGTTCCTCTACCCCTGTGGGTGATCGTTCCTCTACCCCTGTGGGGGATAGTTTCTCTACCCCTGTGGGGGACAGTTTCTTTACCCCTGTGGGTGATAGTTTCTCTAACCCTGTGGTTGATAGTTTCTCTACCCCTGTGGGTGATAGTTTCTCTAACCCTGTGGTTGATAGTTTCTCTACCCCTGTGGGTGATAGTTCCTCTACCCCTGTGGGGGATCGTTCCTCTACCCCTATGGGGGATAGTTTCTCTACCCCTTTGGGGGATCGATCCTCTACCCCTGTGGGTGGTAGTTTCTCTACCCCTGTGGGGGATAGGTCCTCTACCCCTGTGGGTTATAATTTCTCTACCCTAATTTTCTCTCTAGAATGGAGGACCAAGATACTCTTCATATATTTCAAATGTCATTATTTGTATGACATGTTGAATGGAACAAAGTCTTAATAACATCTGAGGAGTTTCAGCAGCATGACCATCTTTAGGGAATTCAAAGATACTTCCTGTGTGGTTATCCCTGGTGGGGTTGCAGGGTGTGTGTATGTGTGTGTGTGTGTGAGTGTGTGTTTGGGGACAAATTTAGTGTGTTGATCAGATTATGATGAGATTAGGGGCTGTATTTAATCTGTATAGCTGGAGTTTTACAGATTGCACTACGGATTGCACTACGGATTGCGGTACACATGGCCTTACAGATGGCCTTACAGATGGCCGTACAGATTACGTTATAGATTGCATTACAGATTGCGGTACAGATTGCGGTACAGATTGCGGTACAGACTGCTGTACAGATTGCCTTACAGATTACGGACCAGATTGCGGTACAGATTGCGGTACAGATAGCTGTACAGATTGAGGTACAGATTACGTTACAGATTGTGGTACAGATTGCGGTACAGATTCTGGTACAGATTACGGTACAGATTGCACAACAGATGACGTTACAGATTGCAGTACAGATTACGTTACAGATTGTCGTACAGATTACGTTACAGATTGCGGTACAGATTACGTTACAGATTGCATTACAGTTTACGGTACAGATTGCGGTACAGATTGCAGAACAGATTACGTTACAGATTGCAGTACAGATTGCGGAACAGATTACGTTACAGTTTACGGTACAGATTGCGGTACAGATTGCGGAACAGATTGCGGAACAGATTGCGGTACAGATTACGGTACAGATTGCGGTACAGATTACGGTACAGATTGCGGTACAGATTACAGTACAGATTGTGGTACAGATTACGTTACAGATTGTGGTACAGATTAAGTTACAGATTGCAGTACAGATTACGTTACAGATTGCAGTACAGATTACGGTACAGATTGTGGTACAGATTACGTTACAGATTGCGGTACAGATTACAGTACAGATTGTGGTACAGATTACAGTACAGATTGTGGTACAGATTACAGTACAGATTGTGGTACAGATTACGTTACAGATTGCAGTACAGATTGCACTATAGAAATGTAAAGGTCATTTCACATTGAGCCGACACATGAAGAGTTTACGGTGAAGGCAGTCTCTGCTAATGTGGGAACATTTGTCTTTACATTTCAGTCACGCTGTACAGATTGAATGGAGACCTAAATGAGAAGTTATGGAGATGAAGGATGATATCTATATGTATGTTTGTTTCATTTTACATTTACATTTAAGTCATTTAGCAGACGCTCTTATCCAGAGCGACTTACAAATTGGTGCATTCACCTTATGACATCCAGTGGAACATCTAAATATTTTAAGGGGGGGGGTGAGAGGGATTACTTTATCCTATCCTAGGTATTCCTTAAAGAGGTGGGGTTTCAGGTGTCTCCGGAAGGTGGTGATTGACTCCGCTGTCCTGGCGTCGTGAGGGAGTTTGTTCCACCATTGGGGGGCCAGAGCAGCGAACAGTTTTGACTGGGCTGAGCGGGAACTGTACTTCCTCAGTGGTAGGGAGGCGAGCAGGCCAGAGGTGGATGAACGCAGTGCCCTTGTTTGGGTGTAGGGCCTGATCAGAGCCTGGAGGTACTGAGGTGCCGTTCCCCTCACAGCTCCGTAGGCAAGCACCATGGTCTTGTAGCGGATGCGAGCTTCAACTGGAAGCCAGTGGAGAGAGCGGAGGAGCGGGGTGACGTGAGAGAACTTGGGAAGGTTGAACACCAGACGGGCTGCGGTGTTCTGGATGAGTTGTAGGGGTTTAATGGCACAGGCAGGGAGCCCAGCCAACAGCGAGTTGCAGTAATCCAGACGGGAGATGACGAGTGCCTGGATTAGGACCTGCGCCGCTTCCTGTGTGAGGCAGGGTCGTACTCTGCGGATGTTGTAGAGCATGAACCTACAGGAACGGGCCACCGCCTTGATGTTAGTTGAGAACGACAGGGTGTTGTCCAGGATCACGCCAAGGTTCTTAGCGCTCTGGGAGGAGGACACAATGGAGTTGTCAACCGTGATGGCGAGATCATGGAACGGGCAGTCCTTCCCGGGAGGAAGAGCAGCTCCGTCTTGCCGAGGTTCAGCTTGAGGTGGTGATCCGTCATCCACACTGATATGTCTGCCAGACATGCAGAGATGCGATTCGCCACCTGATCATCAGAAGGGGGAAAGGAGAAGATTAATTGTGTGTCGTCTGCATAGCAATGATAGGAGAGACCATGTGAGGTTATGACAGAGCCAAGTGACTTGGTGTATAGCGAGAATAGGAGAGGGCCTAGAACAGAGCCCTGGGGGACACCAGTGGTGAGAGCAGGTGGTGTGGAGACAGAATCTCGCCACGCCACCTGGTAGGAGCGACCTGTCAGGTAGGACGCAATCAAGCGTGGGCCGTGCCGGAGATGCCCAACTCGGAGAGGGTGGAGAGGAGGATCTGATGGTTCACAGTATCAAAGGCAGCCGATAGGTCTAGAAGGATGAGAGCAGAGGAGAGAGAGTTAGCTTTAGCAGTGCGGAGCGCCTCCGTGATACAGAGAAGAGCAGTCTCAGTTGAATGACTAGTCTTGAAACCTGACTGATTTGGATCAAGAAGGTCATTCTGAGAGAGATAGCGGGAGAGCTGGCCAAGGACGGCACGTTCAAGAGTTTTGGAGAGAAAAGAAAGAAGGGATACTGGTCTGTAGTTGTTGACATCGGAGGGATCGAGTGTAGGTTTTTTCAGAAGGGGTGCAACTCTCGCTCTCTTGAAGACGGAAGGGACGTAGCCAGCGGTCAGGGATGAGTTGATGAGCGAGGTGAGGTAAGGGAGAAGGTCTCCGGAAATGGTCTGGAAAGAGAGGAGGGGATAGGGTCAAGCGGGCAGGTTGTTGGGCGGCCGGCCGTGACAAGACGCGAGATTTCATCTGGAGAGAGGGGGGAGAAAGAGGTCAGAGCACAGGGTAGGGCAGTGTGAGCAGAACCAGTGGTGTCGTTTGACTTAGCAAACGAGGATCGGATGTCGTCGACCTTCTTTTCAAAATGGTTGACGAAGTCATCTGCAGAGAGGGAGGAGGGGGGAGGGGGAGGAGGATTCAGGAGGGAGGAGAAGGTTGCAAAGAGCTTCCTAGGGTTAGAGGCAGATGCTTGGAATTTAGAGTGGTAGAAAGAGGCTTTAGCAGCAGAGAGAGAAGAGGAAAATGTGGAGAGGAGGGAGTGAAAGGATGTCAGGTCCGCAGGGAGGCGAGTTTTCCTCCATTTCCGCTCGGCTGCCCGGAGCCCTGTTCTGTGAGCTCGCAATGAGTCGTTGAGCCACGGAGCGGGAGGGGAGGACCGAACCGGCCTGGAGGATAGGGGACATAGAGAGTCAAAGGATGCAGAAAGGGAGGAGAGGAGGGTTGAGGAGGCAGAATCAGGAGATAGGTTGGAGAAGGTTTGAGCAGAGGGAAGAGATGATAGGATGGAAGAGGAGAGAGTAGCGGGGAGAGAGAGCGAAGGTTGGGACGGCGCGATACCATCCGAGTAGGGGCAGTGTGGGAAGTGTTGGATGAGAGCGAGAGGGAGAAGGATACAAGGTAGTGGTCGGAGACTTGGAGGGGAGTTGCAATGAGGTTAGTGGAAGAACAGCATCTAGTAAAGATGAGGTCGAGCGTATTTCCTGCCTTGTGAGTAGGGGGGAAGGTGAGAGGGTGAGGTCAAAAGAGGAGAGGAGTGGAAAGAAGGAGGCAGAGAGGAATGAGTCAAAGGTAGACGTGGGGAGGTTAAAGTCGCCCAGAACTGTGAGAGGTGAGCCGTCCTCAGGAAAGGAGCTTATCAAGGCATCAAGCTCATTGATGAACTCTCCGAGGGCACCTGGAGGGCGATAAATGATAAGGATGTTAAGCTTGAAAGGGCTGGTAACTGTGACAGCATGGAATTCAAAGGAGGCGATAGACAGATGGGTAAGGGGAGAAAGAGAGAATGACCACTTGGGAGAGATGAGGATCCCGGTGCCACCACCCCGCTGACCAGAAGCTCTCGGGGTGTGCGAGAACACGTGGGCAGACGAAGAGAGAGCAGTAGGAGTAGCAGTGTTGTCTGTGGTGATCCATGTTTCCGTCAGTGCCAAGAAGTCGAGGGACTGGAGGGAGGCATAGGCTGAGATGAACTCTGCCTTGTTGGCCGCAGATCGGCAGTTCCAGAGGCTACCGGAGACCTGTGGAGCGTTTGTATGGTCTGTGCCTTCAGAGAATACAGTTCCTGTTTACAGGGATTACCTCTCAATAAGAAACACACGGACATGAACACATACTGTGCCTTCAGAGAATATTGACTTTTCCATATTTTGTTGTTACAGCCTGAATTTAAAATGGATTACATTTAGATGTTTGGTCACTGGTCTACACATAATACCCCAAAAGACAAACAAATTAAAAATGAAAAGCTGATACATCTTGAGTCAATAATGTATTCAACCCATTTGTTATGGCAAGCCTAAATAAATTCAGGAGAAAATAAACGAGTTTAACATAATCAAATTAAATTGTATTTGTCACACACACCGAATACAACTGTTGTAGAACTTACAGTGAAATGCTTACTTACAAGCCCTTAACCAACAATGCAGTTTTAAGAATACACCCCAAAAATGTAAAGTAAGAGACAAGAAAAACTAATAATTAAAGAGCAGCAGTAAATAACAATAGCGGGGCTATATACAGGGGGAACCGGTACAGAGTCAATGTGCTGGGGGCACCGATGTCGAGGTAATTGAGGTAATATGTACATGTAGGTAGAGTTACAATTATATGTAAGGTCGCTCAGCCGAACAGTGCATTTAAAACACAGATTCAACCACAAAGACCAGGGAGGTTTTCCACACTAAGAATTAGGGGTTCAACATGGGTTCCTCAAAGATCCTCAAAGTTCTTAGAAGAACCGTAAAGTTCTTGGCTCTGAAAATGGCCTCTAAAGGGTTCTTCCAAGAACCCCATAGGAGGTGGGGTTCATCGAGGAAAATCCTTAGTGTGTGTGTGTGTGGGGGGGGGGTTCTTGCAGGAACCTAACTGCCCAACTGAAACGTTTGTATTTGAATTGAGATGGACAGCAGGTGCAGGCACTTAGCTACAGCAGGTACAGATCTACTCAATAGAAGGTAAGGTTTGTCCCTCGCATGTTCTACATTCATATTGTTTTATGATGATACCATCTGTCATTTCGTGTTTGTGTAAGTCTTTCTAAAACAGAGAAAGGACACAATTCAATGGATATCAATCAACAAAGAGGTAAGAATGTGTTGAAGGCTGTATTGGCTGCAGATGACTGAACTGCTCACTTTTGTTTTCTGCAGGTATACAGACAAGGAGGCGTACAAAGATACCGTGCCTTAGGAAAGTATTCAGACCCCAAGGCTGTTTGCACATGTTGGTACGTTACAGACTTATTCTAAGATGCATTAAATAAATAACAAAGCCTCAGCAATCTACAAACAATAACCCACAATGACAAAGTGTAAAGAGGTTTTTTAGAAATGTTTGCAAATGTATTAAAAATAAAAAAACGGAAATACCTTATTTACATAACTATTCAGACCCTTTTCTATGAGACTTGAAATTGAGCTCAGGTGCGTCTTGGTTTCCATTGATCATCCTTGAGATGTTTCTACAACTTGATTGGAGTCCAACTGTGGTAAATGCAATTGATTGGACTTGGAAAGAAACACACCTGCAGCTCCTACAGCTGTAGCATCATTATTGTGTTTTTAAATTTTCTGATTTTAAATCGTTGGGAAAGAGCCTGTAAGTAAGCATTTTACTGTAAAGAGCACACCTGCTGTATTCGGAGAAAGTGACAAATAAAATTGAATTTGATTTGACATACACACAGAAAAGCATCAGATTAGCATCAGATCAGAATGAGATTAGCATTAGATTAGCATCAGATTAGATGTTATGGAGATGAAGGATTGATATCTATCTATCTGCAGGTATTGCCTACACCACCTCTGTATCGGTACACACCTCTAGACAGATATAATAATTACCACTTGAATTAACCTTTCAATAAATGACAGCATCACAATGATTAGTAGGTCATTAGATTAACCCCTATCTACCCCTATGATTAGCTCCCTCAAATAATGACAAAAGTACTATTCGATTTACCTAATGACAAACTGTCATTCTAAGAGATACATACTGCATACTGTAGACCACAGGAGGGAGTGCAGGGGAGGACAGCTCATAATAATGGCTGGAATGGACTCAATGGAATGGTATCAACCACATGTAAACCAGGTGTTTGATGTGTTTGACACCATTCCGTTAATTCCATTCCAGCCATTACTATGAGCCCGTCCTCTGCAATTAAGGTGACACTGGCCAACTGTGTTGTAGATACACACAGTCAATTCCACTACACATCACATACGTCTCGTCACTAAACATCACGGTCACTTATCACTCTCTCTCCATTTCATAAAGCCTCTCTTTCTCCCATCTCCGTCTGTCTTCCTCTCTCCCTCGATCTCTTTGAAGATCTCCAAAGGGAACAGACATGTTAATCAACAAACAGTGTTACACTGAAGATGCTAACTAGATAAGTGTGTAGAACAGTGTTACTCTGAAGATGCTAACTAAATAAGTGTGTAGAACAGTGTTACTCTGAAGATGCTAACTAAATCAGTGTGTAGAACAGTGTTACTCTGAAGATGCTACTAAATCAGTGTGTAGAACAGTGTGACTCTGAAGATGCTAACTAAATCAGTGTGTAGAACAGTGTTACTCTGCAGATGATAAATAAATCAGTGTGTTGAACAGTGTTACTCTGAAGATGCTAACTAAATCAGTGTGTTGAACAGTGTTACTCTGAAGATGCTACTAAATCAGTGTGTTGAACAGTGTTACTCTGAAGATGCTACTAAATCAGTGTGTTGAACAGTGTTACTCTGAAGATGCTACTAAATCAGTGTGTTGAACAGTGTTACTCTGAAGATGCTACTAAATCAGTGTGTTGAACAGTGTTACTCTGAAGATGCTACTAAATCAGTGTGTTGAACAGTGTTACTCTGAAGATGCTACTAAATCAGTGTGTTGAACAGTGTTACTCTGAAGATGCTACTAAATCAGTGTGTAGAACAGTGTTACTCACAGTCACGTAGAAAGTATTTACACTCAGGAAGTATTTAGACCCTTTGACTTTTTCCACATTGTGTAATGTTACAGCCTTATTCTAAAATGGATTTAAGAAAACATTTTCCTCATTTAAAAAAAATTCTAGCAAACATTTACAATAGAATTCAGACCCCTTTTGCATCCTGTTTTCATTGATCATCCTTATTTCTACAACTTGATGCTCCCGAGCACTCAGGACCTGACATCCAACATCTCTGGGGAGACCTGAAAATAGCTGTGCAGCGATGCTCCCCATCCAACCTGACAGAGCTTGAGAGGATCTGCATTGAAGACCGGGGGAAACTTCCCAAATACAGGTTTGCCTAGCTTGTAGCGTCATACCCAAGGCTGTAATCGCTGCCAAAGGTGCTTCAACAAAGTACTGAGTAAAGCGTCTGAATACTTATGTAAATTATAAAGGGTCTGAATAGTTATGTAAATTATAAAGGGTCTGAATAGTTTTGTAAATGTCATATTTCTGTTTGTAAAAAAAAAAAAAATTAACAGCTTTTTCTTTGTCATTATGGGTATTGTTTGTAGATTGATGAGGGGGAAAAAAACAATTTAATACATTCTAGAATAAGGCTGTAAAGTAACAAGGCGTGAAGAAGATCAAGGGGTCTGAATACTTTCTGAATGTACTGTATATATGAAGGGTTTTAGCCTCGTCTTGGATGAAAAAGCAAAACTCAATGGAGAATCTCCTTTGAAAATTCTTCACAGGAAGTTCACAACTCTATTCCTCAAGGTCTCTCTCTCTCTTTCTCTCACACGCAGGCACACACACACCGTGTTGTGTAAGTGAGGCCTCATTAAGATAAGACTACAGGGAGACGGCCCCTGATCGGGGTCATGACTCCTCTGATAACTGCAGCTCAACTGTGGCTGTGCGATGGTGACAAACTAAAACTCACACACACACACACACACACACACACACACACACACACAGATAACGCAACTTAACCCTTCCTGCGTTTGTCGCCTTCAGAAATACAGAAACTCTGCTATCAGAAAACTGTTAACACCTCACCACTGCTGGTATCTCACTATTACAACGGCTTAATAAAGTTTCCCCAGGTTTACACAGGATGACATGGCCCTTTGTCAAGCCTCTTTGTTCTGTCTATTATAGAGGCGCACGCACACACACAGACACGCTGGCACGAACTCACGCACACACGCTGGCACGCACTCACGCACACACGCACGCACGCTGGCACGCACTCACGCACACACGCTGGCACGCACTCACGCACACACGCTGGCACGCACTCACGCACACACGCACGCACTCACGCACACACGCTGGCACGCACTCACTCACGCACACACGCACGCACTCACGCACACACTCATGCACGCACGCACGCACGCTGGCACGCACACACACACAAGCACACACGCACGCACGCTGGCACGCACGCACTCACGCACACACGCACGCACTCATCACACACACACACACACACGCACGCACGCTGGCACGCACACACACACACACACACACACACACACACACACGCACTCACTCACACACACACACACACACACACACACACGCTGGCACACACGCTGGCACGCTGGCACGCACTCACACACACACACACACACACACACACACACACACACACTGGCACGCACACGCACACTGGCACACACGCTGGCACACACGCTGGCACACACGCTGGCACACACACACACACACACACACTGGCACGCACACACACACACACACGCACGCTGGCACACACGCACACACTCACGCACACACTCACGCACACACGCACACACGCACACGCACACACGCACACACGCACGCACACACTCACGCACACACGCACACACACACACACGCACACACTCACGCACACACGCACGCACGCTGGCACTCACACACACACGCAGCACGCACTCACTCACGCACACACGCACGCACACACGCACGCACGCTGGCACGCACACACGCACACACGCACACACTCACACGCACGCACGCTGGCACTCACACACACACGCTGGCACGCACGCACGCACACACGCTGGCACGCACGCACGCACACACGCTGGCACGCACGCACGCACGCTGGCACGCGCGCACACACGCGCGCACGCCGGCACGCACGCTGGCACGCACGCTGGCACGCACGCACACACGCACACACGCACACACGCACGCACGCTGGCACTCACACACACACGCAGCACGCACTCACGCACACACGCACGCACACACGCACGCACGCTGGCACGCACACACGCACACACTCACGCTGGCACGCACGCACGCACACACGCTGGCACGCACACACGCACGCACGCACGCACGCTGGCACGCACGCACGCACGCACGCACACACGCACACGCACGCACGCACACACGCACACACGCGCGCACACACGCGCGCACGCTGGCACGCACGCACGCACACACGCACACACGCTGGCACGCACACACGCACACTGGCACGCACGCACACGCGCACGCTGGCACGCACGGTGGCACGCATGCACACACGCACGCACGCTGGCACGCACTCACGCAAACACGCGCGCATGCTGGCACGCACTCACACACACACGCACACACGCACACACACACGCACACACGCACACACGCACGCACACACTCACGCACACACGCACACACGCACACACACACACGCACACACGCACGCACACACTCACGCACACACGCACGCACACACGCACACACGCACACACGCACACACTTACGCTGGCACGCACGCACGCACACACGCTGGCACGCACACACGCACGCACGCACGCTGGCACGCACGCACGCCCACACGCACGCTGGCACGCACGCACGCACACACGCACGCACACACGCGCGCACACACGCGCGCACGATGGCACGCACGCTGGCACGCACGCTGGCATGCACGCACGCACACACGCACACACGCACACACGCACGCGCGCACGCACACACGCACACTGGCACGCACGCGCACGCTGGCACGCACGCTGGCACGCATGCACACGCAAGCACGCTGGCACGCACTCACGCACACACGCGCACACGCTGGCACGCACTCACACACACACGCAGGCACGCTGGCACGCACTCACACACGCACACTGGCACGCACGCACGCACACACGCACACACAGCAGAACCTTTTATCTCTATCAGGTCTGTATCTTTTAACACAAAAAGGCTTGAAGTTTAAATGACTTTCAGAATACAATAAACGATTTCTCCTTTTATTCTCTATACAGTAGAGATACACTACTGCACCCAGCGTAAGTCTGACAAATTGAAACATTATTTTGACAGGGGAGTTTTGTCAGAAGATGAAACGTCCGTTGGACTGTTGAATCTGGATGTTGTAATATAGTTTCCTCTATCATATATTCTGTCAAAGGAGACACACCATTTCTGATTTCTTTTAGAGGCTTTTATATGCTACTAGTATTAATATTTGCAATACTGTGTGTCATTGCACTGCAAGTATTGCGAGGTGGTGTGTACCACGCGCTCTCACCACTGGCGTCCCCCAGGGCTCTGTTCTAGGCCCTCTCCTATTCTCGCTATACACCAAGTCACTTGGCTCTGTCATAACCTCACATGGTCTCTCCTATCATTGCTATGCAGACGACACACAATTAATCTTCTCCTTTCCCCCTTCTGATGACCAGGTGGCGAATCGCATCTCTGCATGTCTGGCAGACATATCAGTGTGGATGATGGATCACCACCTCAAGCTGAACCTCGGCAAGACGGAGCTGCTCTTCCTCCCGGGGAAGGACTGCCCGTTCCATGATCTCGCCATCACGGTTGACAACTCCATTGTGTCCTCCTCCCAGAGCGCTAAGAACCTTGGCGTGATCCTGGACAACACCCTGTCGTTCTCAACTAACATCAAGGCGGTGGCCCGTTCTTGTAGGTTCATGCTCTACAACAGTGATCTACGCAGTGATCATTTATTAACCTGTTTGGTTAGTGATAATTTATAAACCTGTTTGGTTAGTGATCATTCATACACCTGTTTGGTCAGTGATAATTTATTAACCTGTTTGGTTAGTGATCATTCATACACCTGTTTGGTTAGTGATCATTTGTACACCTGTTTGGTTATTTATCATTTATACACCTGTTTGGTCAGTGATCATTTACTGACCTGTTTGGTTAGTGATCATTCATACACCTGTTTGGTTAGTGATCATTCATACACCTGTTTGGTTAGTGATCATTCATACACCTGTTTGGTTAGTGATCATTCATACACCTGTTTGGTTAGTGATCATTTACTGACCTGTTTGGTTAGTGATCATTTACTGACCTGTTTGGTCAGTGATCATTTACTGACCTGTTTGGTCAGTGATCATTCATACACCTGTTTGGTCAGTGATCATTCATACACGTGTTTGGCTAGTGATCATTCATACACCTGTTTGGTTAGTGATCATTCATACACCTGTTTGGTCAGTGATCATTTACTGACCTGTTTGGTCAGTGATCATTCATAAACCTGTTTGGTTAGTGATAATTTATAAACCTGTTTGGTCAGTGATCATTCATAAACCTGTTTGGTTAGTGATAATTTATAAACCTGTTTGGTCAGTGATCATTCATAAACCTGTTTGGTTAGTGATAATTTATAAACCTGTTTGGTCAGTGATCATTCATAAACCTGTTTGGTTAGTGATCATTCATAAACCTGTTTGGTCAGTGATCATTCATAAACCTGTTTGGTTAGTGATAATTTATAAACCTGTTTGGTCAGTGATCATTCATAAACCTGTTTGGTTAGTGATAATTTATAAACCTGTTTGGTCAGTGATCATTCATAAACCTGTTTGGTCAGTGATCATTCATACACCTGTTTGGTTAGTTATCATTTACTGACCTGTTTGGTCAGTGATCATTCATAAACCTGTTTGGTTAGTGATCATTTATAAACCTGTTTGGTTAGTGATCATTCATAAACCTGTTTGGTCAGTGATCATTCATAAACCTGTTTGGTTAGTGATCATTTATAAACCTGTTTGGTTAGTTATCATTTACTGACCTGTTTGGTTAGTGATCATTTACTGACCTGTTTGGTTAGTGATCATTTATACACCTGTTTGGTTAATGATAATTTATATTGGCTCTATTTATCCTCATTATGCATTCTGTTCACCATTCTAAATGTGGAAAGAATCCATATGTTCTTCTGACATATGAACACAGAAATACTGGACATGTTTAACTATTATGGTGACGATTTGACAAAATTACAGTCAGAGTCTTGAATTGGGCTTGCGTTGCTCTAGTCTCGGTCTTGACTCGGACTCGCCCCGCCTTCGCCCCTGTCCCGGTCTCGGTTTTAAATTTGCTCTGGTCTTGGTCTTGACTCAGTCTTGTTTTAGGTGGTCTCGAACACAACACTGATTTGTACTATAGGTACTAGTAAGTAAGAGAACCCTTTCAGTCCTACAACTAAGGCTGTTGTTTCCTACTGCCGTTCTGAATCTAGGCCACCAAACACACATGAATACCTCAAACAAAGGCACAGTACTGCAGTGTGGATAGTAGCAGATGCTACTGGCTGCCAATCACACAGGAAGCTGAAGCTAGTCTCTGTGAGGTGGGGGGCTGAAGCCAGTCTCTGTGAGGTGGGGGACTGAAGCCAGTTTCTGTGAGGTGGGGGGCTGAAGCCAGTCTCTGTGAGGTGGGGGACTGAAGCCAGTCTCTGTGAGGTGGGGGCTGAAGCTAGTCTCTGTGAGGTGGGGGCTGAAGCCAGTCTCTGTGAGGTGGGGGCTGAAGCCAGTCTCTGTGAGGTGGGGGCTGAAGCCAGTCTCTGTGAGGTGGGGGACTGAAGCTAGTCTCTGTGAGGTGGGGGCTGAAGCCAGTCTCTGTGAGGTGGGGGACTGAAGCCAGTCTCTGTGAGGGGGGGGGGCTGAAGCCAGTCTCTGTGAGGTGGGGGACTGAAGCCAGTCTCTGTGAGGTGGGGGCTGAAGCCAGTCTCTGTGAGGTGGGGACTGAAGCCAGTCTTTGTGAGGTGGGGGCTGAAGCCAGTCTCTGTGAGGTGGGGGCTGAAGCCAGTCTCTGTGAGGTGGGGGCTGAAGCCAGTCTCTGTGAGGTGGGGGCTGAAGCCATTCTCTGTGAGGTGGGGGCTGAAGCCAGTCTCTGTGAGGTGGGGGACTGAAGCCAGTCTCTGTGAGGTGGGGGGCTGAAGCCAGTCTCTCTGAAGTGAAAGGACTGAAACCAGTCTCTGTGAGTTAGGAGGCTGAAGCCAGTCTCTGTGAGATGGGAGGCTGAAGCCAGTCTCTGTGAGATGGGAGGCTGAAGCCAGTCTCTGTGAGATGGGAGGCTGAAGCCAGTCTCTGTGAGGTGGGGGGCTGAAGCCAGTCTCTGTGAGGTGGGGGGGCTGAAGCCAGTCTCTGTGATGGGAGGAGAGGGAAGAGAGACGGGAGGAGAGGGAAGAGAGACAAGAGGAGAGGGAAGAGAGACGGGAGGAGAGGGAAGAGAGACAGGAGGAGAGGGAAGAGAGACAGAAGGAGAGGGAAGAGAGACGGGAGGAGAGGGAAGAGAGACAGGAGGAGAAGGAACATACAGGGGGAGAGGGAAGAGAGACAGGAGGAGAGGGAATTACAGGAGGAGAGGGAAGAGAGACGGGAGGAGAGGGAAGAGAGACGGGAGGAGAGGGAAGAGAGACAGGAGGAGAGGGAAGAGAGACGGAGAGGGAAGAGAGACGGGAGAGGGAAGAGAGACGGGAGGAGAGGGAAGAGAGACGGGAGGAGAGGGAAGAGAGACGGGAGGAGAGGGAAGAGAGACGGGGAGGAGAGGGAAGAGAGAGACAGGGAGGAGAGGGAAGAGAGACGGGAGGAGAGGGAAGAGAGACAGGAGGAGAAGGAACATACAGGGGGAGAGGGAAGAGAGACAGGAGGAGAGGGAATTACAGGAGGAGAGGGAAGAGAGATGGGAGGAGAGGGAAGAGAGACGGGAGGAGAGGGAAGAGAGATGGGAGGAGAGGGAAGAGAGACGGGAGGAGAGGGAAGAGAGACGGGAGGAGAGGGAAGAGAGACGGGAGGAGAGGGAAGAGAGACGGGAGGAAAGGGAAGAGAGACGGGAGGAGAGGGAAGAGAGACGGGAGGAGAGGGAAGAGAGACGGGAGGAGAGGGAAGAGAGACGGGAGGAGAGGGAAGAGAGATGGGAGGAGAGGGAAGAGAGATGGGAGGAGAGGGAAGAGAGACGGGAGGAGAGGGAAGAGAGATGGGAGGAGAGGGAAGAGAGACGGGAGGAGAGGGAAGAGAGACAGGAGGAGAGAAGGAACAGGACAGGGGGAGAGGGAAGGAAGAGACAGGAGAGAGGGAAGAGAGACAGGAGGAGAGGGAAGAGAGACAGGAGGAGAAGGAGCATACAGGGGGAGAGGGAAGAGAGACAGGAGGAGAGGGAAGAGAGACGGGAGGAGAAGGAACATACAGGGGGAGAGGGAAGAGAGACAGGAGGAGAAGGAACATACAGGGGGAGAGGGAAGAGAGACAGGAGGAGAGGGAACATACAGGAGGAGAGGGAAGAGAGATGGGAGGAGAGGGAAGAGAGACAGGAGGAGAGGGAAGAGAGACAGAAGGAGAGGGAAGAGAGACGGGAGGAGAGGGAAGAGAGACAGGAGGAGAAGGAACATACAGGGGGAGAGGGAAGAGAGACAGGAGGAGAGGGAATTACAGGAGGAGAGGGAAGAGAGATGGGAGGAGAGGGAAGAGAGGCGGGAGGAGAGGGAAGAGAGACGGGAGGAGAGGGAAGAGAGACGGGAGGAGAGGGAAGAGAGATGGGAGGAGAGGGAAGAGAGACAGGAGGAGAGGGAAGAGAGACAGGAGGAGAGGGAAGAGAGACGGGAGGAGAGGGAAGAGAGACGGGAGAGAGAGGAGAAAGAGAGATGGGAGGAGGGGAAGAGGAAGAGGAGATGGGAGGAGAGGGAAGAGAGACGGGAGGAGAGGGAAGAGAGACAGGAGGAGAAGGAACATACAGGGGGAGAGGGAAGAGAGACAGGAGGAGAGGGAATTACAGGAGGAGAGGGAAGAGAGATGGGAGGAGAGGGAAGAGAGATGGGAGGAGAGGGAAGAGAGACGGGAGGAGAGGGAAGAGAGACGGGAGGAGAGGGAAGAGAGATGGGAGGAGAGGGAAGAGAGACAGGAGGAGAGGGAAGAGAGACAGGAGGAGAGGGAAGAGACGGAGGAGAGGGAAGAGAGACAGGAGGAGGAGAGGGAAGAGAGACGGGAGGAGAGGGAAGAGAGACAGGAGGAAGGGAAGAGGGGATGGGAGGAGAGGGAAGAGAGACAGGAGGAGAGGGAAGAGAGATGGGAGGAGAGGGAAGAGAGACAGGAGGAGAGGGAAGAGAGACAGAAGGAGAGAGGAAGAGAGACGGGAGGAGAGGGAAGAGAGATGGGAGGAGAGGGAAGAGAGACGGGAGGAGAGGGAAGAGAGATGGGAGGAGAGGGAAGAGAGACAGGAGGAGAGGGAAGAGAGATGGGAGGAGAGGGAAGAGAGACAGGAGGAGAGGGAAGAGAGACGGGAGGAGAGGGAAGAGAGAGGGAGGGAGAGAGACGGGAGGAGAGGGAAGAGAGATGGGAGGAGAGGGAAGAGAGATGGGAGGAGAGGGAAGAGAGACGGGAGGAGAGGGAAGAGAGATGGGAGGAGAGGGAAGAGAGACGGGAGGAGAGGGAAGAGAGACAGGAGGAGAAGGAACAGGGGGAGAGGGAAGAGAGACAGGGGGAGAGGAATTAAGAGAGAGACAGGAGGAGAGGGAAGAGAGACAGGAGGAGAGGGAAGAGAGACAGGAGGAGAAGGAGCATACAGGGGGAGAGGGAAGAGAGACAGGAGGAGAGGGAAGAGAGACGGGAGGAGAAGGAACATACAGGGGGAGAGGGAAGAGAGACAGGAGGAGAAGGAACATACAGGGGGAGAGGGAAGAGAGACAGGAGGAGAGGGAACATACAGGAGGAGAGGGAAGAGAGATGGGAGGAGAGGGAAGAGAGACAGGAGGAGAGGGAAGAGAGACAGAAGGAGAGGGAAGAGAGACGGGAGGAGAGGGAAGAGAGACAGGAGGAGAAGGAACATACAGGGGGAGAGGGAAGAGAGACAGGAGGAGAGGGAATTACAGGAGGAGAGGGAAGAGAGATGGGAGGAGAGGGAAGAGAGACGGGAGGAGAGGGAAGAGAGACGGGAGGAGAGGGAAGAGAGACGGGGAGAGGGAAGAGGGGAGGAGAGGGAAGAGAGACAGAGGAGAGGGAAGAGAGACAGGAGGAGAGGGAATTACAGGAGGAGAGGGAAGAGAGACGGGAGGAGAGGGAAGAGAGACGGGAGGAGAGGGAAGAGAGACGGGAGGAGAGGGAAGAGAGACGGGAGGAGAGGGAAGAGAGATGGGAGGAGAGGGAAGAGAGATGGGAGGAGAGGGAAGAGAGACAGGAGGAGAGGGAAGAGAGACAGAAGGAGAGGGAAGAGAGACGGGAGGAGAGGGAAGAGAGACAGGAGGAGAAGGAACATACAGGGGGAGAGGGAAGAGAGACAGGAGGAGAGGGAATTACAGGAGGAGAGGGAAGAGAGATGGGAGGAGAGGGAAGAGAGACGGGAGGAGAGGGAAGAGAGACGGGAGGAGAGGAAAGAAGAGACGGGAGGAGAGGGAAGAGAGATGGGAGGAGAGGGAAGAGAGACGGGAGGAGAGGGAAGAGAGATGGGAGGAGAGGGAAGAGAGACAGGAGGAGAGGGAAGAGAGACAGGAGGAGAGGGAAGAGAGACGGAGAGAGGGAAGAGAGACGGGAGGAGAGGGAAGAGAGACGGGAGGAGAGGGAAGAGAGACAGGAGGAGAGGGAAGAGAGATGGGAGGAGAGGGAAGAGAGACAGGAGGAGAGGGAAGAGAGATGGGAGGAGAGGGAAGAGAGACAGGAGGAGAGGGAAGAGAGACAGAAGGAGAGGGAAGAGAGACGGGAGGAGAGGGAAGAGAGATGGGGAGGGAGAGGACGGAGAAGAGAGAGACGGGAGGAGAGGGAAGAGAGATGGGAGGAGAGGGAAGAGAGACAGGAGGAGAGGGAAGAGAGACAGGAGGAGAGGGAAGAGAGACAGGAGGAGAGGGAAGAGAGACAGAAGGAGAGGGAAGAGAGACGGGAGGAGAGGGAAGAGAGACAGGAGGAGAAGGAACATACAGGGGGAGAGGGAAGAGAGACAGGAGGAGAGGGAATTACAGGAGGAGAGGGAAGAGATGGGAGGAGAGGGAAGAGAGACGGGGAGGAGAGGGAAGAGAGATGGGAGGAGAGGGAAGAGAGACAGGAGGAGAGGGAAGAGAGACGGAGGAGAGGGAAGAGAGACGGGAGGAGAGGGAAGAGAGGCGGGAGGAGAGGGAAGAGAGACGGGAGGAGAGGGAAGAGAGACGGGAGGAGAGGGAAGAGAGATGGGAGGAGAGGGAAGAGAGACAGGGAGGAGAGGGAAGAGAGACAGGAGGAGAGGGAAGAGAGACGGGAGGAGAGGGAAGAGAGACAGGAGGAGAAGGAACATACAGGGGGAGAGGGAAGAGAGACAGGAGGAGAGGGAATTACAGGAGGAGAGGGAAGAGAGATGGGAGGAGAGGGAAGAGAGGCGGAGGAGAGGGAAGAGAGACGGGAGGAGAGGGAAGAGAGACGGGAGGAGAGGGAAGAGAGATGGGAGGAGAGGGAAGAGAGACAGGAAGAGGAGAGAAGAGGGAGAGAGACAGGAGGAGAGGGAAGAGAGACGGGAGGGGAGAGGGAAGAGAGACGGGAGGAGAGGGAAGAGAGACGGGAGGTGAGGGAAGAGAGATGGGAGGAGAGGGAAGAGAGACAGGAGGAGAGGGAAGAGAGATGGGAGGAGAGGGAAGAGAGACAGGAGGAGAGGGAAGAGAGACAGAAGGAGAGGGAAGAGAGACGGGAGGAGAGGGAAGAGAGACAGGAGGAGAAGGAACATACAGGGGGAGAGGGAAGAGAGACAGGAGGAGAGGGAATTACAGGAGGAGAGGGAAGAGATGGGAGGAGAGGGAAGAGAGACGGGAGGAGAGGGAAGAGAGATGGGAGGAGAGGGAAGAGAGACAGGAGGAGAGGGAAGAGAGACGGGAGGAGAGGGAAGAGAGACGGGAGGAGAGGGAAGAGAGACGGGAGGAGAGGGAAGAGAGACAGGAGGAGAGGGAAGAGAGACGGGAGGAGAGGGAAGAGAGACGGGAGGAGAGGGAAGAGAGACGGGAGGAGAGGGAAGAGAGACGGGAGGAGAGGGAAGAGAGACGGGAGGAGAGGGAAGAGAGAGAGGGAGGAGAGGGAAGAGAGACGGGAGGAGAGGGAAGAGAGACGGGAGGAGAGGGAAGAGAGACAGGAGGAGAAGGAACATACAGGGGGAGAGGGAAGAGAGACAGGAGGAGAGGGAAGATTAATTACAGAGAGGAGAGGGAAGAGAGATGGGAGGAGAGGGAAGAGAGACGGGAGGAGAGGGAAGAGAGATGGGAGGAGAGGGAAGAGAGACGGGAGGAGAGGGAAGAGAGACGGGAGGAGAGGGAAGAGAGACGGGAGGAGAGGGAAGAGAGACGGGAGGAGAGGGAAGAGAGACGGGAGGAGAGGGAAGAGAGACGGGAGGAGAGGGAAGAGAGACGGGAGGAGAGGGAAGAGAGAGAGACGGGAGGAGAGGGAAGAGAGACGGGAGGAGAGGGAAGAGAGATGGGAGGAGAGGGAAGAGAGATGGGAGGAGAGGGAAGAGAGACGGGAGGAGAGGGAAGAGAGATGGGAGGAGAGGGAAGAGAGACGGGAGGAGAGGGAAGAGAGACAGGAGGAGAAGGAACATACAGGGGGAGAGGGAAGAGAGACAGGAGGAGAGGGAAGAGAGACAGGAGGAGAGGGAAGAGAGACAGGAGGAGAAGGAGCATACAGGGGGAGAGGGAAGAGAGACAGGAGGAGAGGGAAGAGAGACGGAGGAGAAGGAACATACAGGGGGAGAGGGAAGAGAGACAGGAGGAGAAGGAACATACAGGGGGAGAGGGAAGAGAGACAGGAGGAGAGGGAACATACAGGAGGAGAGGGAAGAGAGATGGGAGGAGAGGGAAGAGAGACGGGAGGAGAGGGAAGAGAGACGGGAGGAGAGGGAAGAGAGACAGGAGGAGAGGGAAGAGAGATGGGAGGAGAGGGAAGAGAGATGGGAGGAGAGGAAAGAGAGACAGGAGGAGAGAGAAGAGAGACGGGAGGAGAGGGAAGAGAGACAGGAGGAGAGGGAAGAGAGACAGAAGGAGAGGGAAGAGAGACGGGAGGAGAGGGAAGAGAGACAGGAGGAGAAGGAACATACAGGGGGAGAGGGAAGAGAGACAGGAGGAGAGGGAATTACAGGAGGAGAGGGAAGAGAGATGGGAGGAGAGGGAAGAGAGGCGGGAGGAGAGGGAAGAGAGACGGGAGGAGAGGGAAGAGAGACGGGAGGAGAGGGAAGAGAGATGGGAGGAGAGGGAAGAGAGACAGGAGGAGAGGGAAGAGAGACAGGGAGGAGAGGGAAGAGAGACGGGAGGAGAGGGAAGAGAGACGGGAGGAGAGGGAAGAGAGAAGAGAGACGGGAGGAGAGGGAAGAGAGATGGGAGGAGAGGGAAGAGAGACAGGAGGAGAGGGAAGAGAGACAGAAGGAGAGGGAAGAGAGACGGGGAGGAGAGGGAAGAGAGACAGGAGGAGAAGGAACATACAGGGGGAGAGGGAAGAGAGACAGGAGGAGAGGGAATTACAGGAGGAGAGGGAAGAGAGATGGGAGGAGAGGGAAGAGAGGCGGGAGGAGAGGGAAGAGAGACAGAGAGGGAAGAGAGACGGAGGAGAGGGAAGAGAGACGGGAGGAGAGGGAAGAGAGATGGGAGGAGAGGGAAGAGAGACAGGAGGAGAGGGAAGAGAGACAGGAGGAGAGGGAAGAGAGACGGGAGGAGAGGGAAGAGAGACGGGAGGAGAGGGAAGAGAGACGGGAGGAGAGGGAAGAGAGATGGGAGGAGAGGGAAGAGAGACAGGAGGAGAGGGAAGAGAGATGGGAGGAGAGGGAAGAGAGACAGGAGGAGAGGGAAGAGAGACAGAAGTAGAGGGAAGAGAGACGGGAGGAGAGGGAAGAGAGACAGGAGGAGAAGGAACATACAGGGGAGAGGGAAGAGAGACAGGAGGAGAGGGAATTACAGGAGGAGAGGGAAGAGAGGGAGGAGAGGGAAGAGAGACGGGAGGAGAGGGAAGAGAGATGGGAGGAGAGGGAAGAGAGACAGGAGGAGAGGGAAGAGAGACGGGAGGAGAGGGAAGAGAGACGGGAGGAGAGGGAAGAGAGACGGGAGGAAAGGGAAGAGAGACGGGGAGAGGGAAGAGAAGAGAGACGGGAGGAGAGGGAAGAGAGATGGGAGGAGAGGGAAGAGAGACAGGAGGAGAGGGAAGAGAGACAGGAGGAGAGGGAAGAGAGACAGAAGGAGAGGGAAGAGAGACGGGAGGAGAGGGAAGAGAGACAGGAGGAGAAGGAACATACAGGGGGAGAGGGAAGAGAGACAGGAGGAGAGGGAGACAGGAGAGAGGGAAGAGAGATGGGAGGAGAGGGAAGAAGAGAGAGGGGAGGAGAGGGAAGAGAGACAGGGGAGAGGGAAGAGAAGAGAGACGGGAAGAGAGACAGGAGGAAGGGAAGAGAGACGGGAGGAGAGGGAAGAGAGACGGGAGGAGAGGGAAGAGAGACGGGAGGAGAGGAAGAGAGACGGGAGAGAGAAGGAGAAGAGAGATGAGGAGAGGGAAGAGAGACAGGAGGAGAGGGAAGAGAGACGGAGGAGAGGGAAGAGAGACAGGAGGAGAGGGAAGAGAGACAGGAGGAGAGGGAAGAGAGATGGGAGGAGAGGGAAGAGAGATGGGAGGAGAGGGAAGAGAGACGGGAGGAGAGGGAAGAGAGATGGGAGGAGAGGGAAGAGAGACGGGAGGAGAGGGAAGAGAGACAGGAGGAGAAGGAACATACAGGGGGAGAGGGAAGAGAGACAGGAGGAGAGGGAAGAGAGACAGGAGGAGAGGGAAGAGAGACAGGAGGAGAGGGAAGAGAGACAGGAGGAGAAGGAGCATACAGGGGGAGAGGGAAGAGAGACAGGAGGAGAGGGAAGAGAGACGGGAGGAGAAGGAACATACAGGGGGAGAGGGAAGAGAGACAGGAGGAGAAGGAACATACAGGGGGAGAGGGAAGAGAGACAGGAGGAGAGGGAACATACAGGAGGAGAGGGAAGAGAGATGGGAGGAGAGGGAAGAGAGACGGGAGGAGAGGGAAGAGAGACGGGAGGAGAGGGAAGAGAGACGGGAGGAGAGGGAAGAGAGATGGGAGGAGAGGGAAGAGAGATGGAGGAGAGGGAAGAGAGACGGGAGGAGAGGGAAGAGAGACGGGAGGAGAGGGAAGAGAGACGGGAGGAGAGGGAAGAGAGACGGGAGGAGAGGGAAGAGAGACGGGAGGAGAGGGAAGAGAGACAGGAGGAGAGGGAAGAGAGACAGAAGGAGAGGGAAGAGAGACGGGAGGAGAGGGAAGAGAGACAGGAGGAGAAGGAACATACAGGGGGAGAGGGAAGAGAGACAGGAGGAGAGGGGAATTACAGGAGGAGAGGGAAGAGAGATGGGAGGAGAGGGAAGAGAGAGACGGGAGGAGAGGGAAGAGAGGGGGAGGAGAGGGAAGAGAGACGGGAGGAGAGGGAAGAGAGACGGGAGGAGAGGGAAGAGAGACAGGAGGAGAGGGAAGAGAGATGGGAGGAGAGGGAAGAGAGATGGGAGGAGAGGGAAGAGACACGGGAGGAGAGGGAACATACAGGAGGAGAGGGAAGAGAGATGGGAGGAGAGGGAAGAGAGACAGGAGGAGAGGGAAGAGAGATGGGAGGAGAGGGAAGAGAGACAGGAGGAGAGGGAAGAGAGACAGGAGGAGAGGGAAGAGAGACGGGAGGAGAGGGAAGAGAGACAGGAGGAGAGGGAAGAGAGACAGAAGGAGAGGGAAGAGAGACGGGAGGAGAGGGAAGAGAGACAGGAGGAGAAAGAACATACAGGGGGAGAGGGAAGAGAGACAGGAGGAGAGGGAATTACAGGAGGAGAGGGAAGAGATGGGAGGAGAGGGAAGAGAGACGGGAGGAGAGGGAAGAGAGATGGGAGGAGAGGGAAGAGAGACGGGAGGAGAGGGAAGAGAGACGGGAGGAGAGGGAAGAGAGACGGGAGGAAAGGGAAGAGAGACGGGAGGAGAGGGAAGAGAGACGGGAGGAGAGGGAAGAGAGATGGGAGGAGAGGGAAGAGAGACAGGAGGAGAGGGAAGAGAGACAGGAGGAGAGGGAAGAGAGACAGAAGGAGAGGGAAGAGAGACGGGAGGAGAGGGAAGAGAGACAGGAGGAGAAGGAACATACAGGGGGAGAGGGAAGAGAGACAGGAGGAGAGGGAATTACAGGAGGAGAGGGAAGAGAGATGGGAGGAGAGGGAAGAGAGACGGGAGGAGAGGGAAGAGAGATGGGAGGAGAGGGAAGAGAGACGGGAGGAGAGGGAAGAGAGACGGGAGGAGAGGGAAGAGAGACGGGAGGAGAGGGAAGAGAGACGGAGAGAGGGAAGAGAGACGGGAGGAGAAGAGAGACGGAGGAGAGGGAAGAGAGACGGGAGGAGAGGGAAGAGAGACGGGAGGAGAGGGAAGAGAGACAGGAGGAGAGGGAAGAGAGACAGGAGGAGAGGGAAGAGAGATGGGAGGAGAGGGAAGAGAGATGGGAGGAGAGGGAAGAGAGACGGGAGGAGAGGGAAGACAGATGGGAGGAGAGGGAATAGAGACGGGAGGAGAGGGAAGAGAGACAGGAGGAGAAGGAACATACAGGGGGAGAGGGAAGAGAGACAGGAGGAGAGGGAAGAGAGACAGGAGGAGAGGGAAGAGAGACAGGAGGAGAGGGAAGAGAGACAGGAGGAGAAGGAGCATACAGGGGGAGAGGGAAGAGAGACAGGAGGAGAGGGAAGAGAGACGGGAGGAGAAGGAACATACAGGGGGAGAGGGAAGAGAGACAGGAGGAGAAGGAACATACAGGGGGAGAGGGAAGAGAGACAGGAGGAGAGGGAACATACAGGAGGAGAGGGAAGAGAGATGGGAGGAGAGGGAAGAGAGACGGGAGGAGAGGGAAGAGAGACGGGAGGAGAGGGAAGAGAGACAGGAGGAGAGGGAAGAGAGATGGGAGGAGAGGGAAGAGAGATGGGAGGAGAGGGAAGAGAGATGGGAGGAGAGGGAAGAGAGACAGGAGGAGAGGGAAGAGAGACGGGAGGAGAGGGAAGAGAGACAGGAGGAGAGGGAAGAGAGACAGAAGGAGAGGGAAGAGAGACGGGAGGAGAGGGAAGAGAGACAGGAGGAGAAGGAACATACAGGGGGAGAGGGAAGAGAGATGGGAGGAGAGGGAAGAGAGACGGGAGGAGAGGGAAGAGAGACAGGAGGAGAGGGAAGAGAGACGGGAGGAGAGGGAAGAGAGACAGGAGGAGAAGGAACATACAGGGGAGAGGGAAGAGAGACAGGAGGAGAGGGAATTACAGGAGGAGAGGGAAGAGAGATGGGAGGAGAGGGAAGAGAGACGGAGGAGAGGGAAGAGAGGCGGGAGGAGAGGGAAGAGAGACGGGAGGAGAGGGAAGAGAGACGGGAGGAGAGGGAAGAGAGACGGGAGGAGAGGGAAGAGAGACGGGAGGAGAGGGAAGAGAGATGGGAGGAGAGGGAAGAGAGATGGGAGGAGAGGAAGAGAGACGGGAGGAGAGGGAACATACAGGGAGGAGAGGGAAGAGAGATGGGAGGAGAGGGAAGAGAGACAGGAGGAGAGGGAAGAGAGATGGGAGGAGAGGGAAGAGAGACAGGAGGAGAGGGAAGAGAGACAGGAGGAGAGGGAAGAGAGACAGGGAGGAGAGGGAAGAGAGACAGGAGGAGAGGGAAGAGAGAAGAAGGAGAGGGAAGAGAGACGGAGGAGAGGGAAGAGAGACAGGAGGAGAAGGAACATACAGGGGGAGAGGGAAGAGAGACAGGAGGAGAGGGAATTACAGGAGGAGAGGGAAGAGATGGGAGGAGAGGGAAGAGAGACGGGAGGAGAGGGAAGAGAGATGGGAGGAGAGGGAAGAGAGACGGGAGGAGAGGGAGAGAGACGGGAGGAGAGGGAAGAGAGACGGGAGGAAAGGGAAGAGAGACGGGAGGAGAGGGAAGAGAGACGGGAGGAGAGGGAAGAGAGACGGGAGGAGAGGGAAGAGAGATGGGAGGAGAGGGAAGAGAGACAGGAGGAGAGGGAAGAGAGACAGGAGGAGGGAAGAGAGACAGAGGAGAAGAGAGACAGAAGGAGAGGGAAGAGAGACGGGAGGAGAGGGAAGAGAGACAGGAGGAGAAGGAACATACAGGGGGAGAGGGAAGAGAGACAGGAGAGGGGAATTACAGGAGGAGAGGGAAGAGAGATGGGAGGAGAGGGAAGAGAGACGGGAGGAGAGGGAAGAGAGATGGGAGGAGAGGGAAGAGAGACGGGAGGAGAGGGAAGAGAGACGGGAGGAGAGGGAAGAGAGACGGGAGGAGAGGGAAGAGAGACGGGAGGAGAGGGAAGAGAGACGGGAGGAGGGAAGAGAGACGGGAGGAGAGGGAAGAGAGATGGGAGGAGAGGGAAGAGAGACAGGAGGAGAGGGAAGAGAGATGGGAGGAGAGGGGGAAGAGGGAGACAGACAGGAGGAGAGGGAAGAGAGACAGGAGGAGAGGGAAGAGAGATGGGAGGAGAGGGAAGAGAGATGGGAGGAGAGGGAAGAGAGACGGGAGGAGAGGGAAGACAGATGGGAGGAGAGGGAATAGAGACGGGAGGAGAGGGAAGAGAGACAGGAGGAGAAGGAACATACAGGGGGAGAGGAAGAGAGACAGGAGGAGAGGGAAGAGAGACAGGAGGAGGAGGAGAGAGACAGGAGGAGAGGGAAGAGAGACAGGAGGAGAGGGAAGAGAGACAGGAGGAGAAGGAGCATACAGGGGGAGAGGGAAGAGAGACAGGAGGAGAGGGAAGAGAGACGGGAGGAGAAGGAACATACAGGGGGAGAGGAAGAGAGACAGGAGGAGAAGGAACATACAGGGGGAGAGGGAAGAGAGACAGGAGGAGAGGGAACATACAGGAGGAGAGGGAAGAGAGATGGGAGGAGAGGGAAGAGAGACGGGAGGAGAGGGAAGAGAGACGGGAGGAGAGGGAAGAGAGACAGGAGGAGAGGGAAGAGAGATGGGAGGAGAGGGAAGAGAGATGGGAGGAGAGGGAAGAGAGATGGGAGGAGAGGGAAGAGAGACAGGAGGAGAGGGAAGAGAGACGGGAGGAGAGGGAAGAGAGACAGGAGGAGAGGGAAGAGAGACAGAAGGAGAGGGAAGAGAGACGGGAGGAGAGGGAAGAGAGACAGGAGGAGAAGGAACATACAGGGGGAGAGGGAAGAGAGACAGGAGGAGAGGGAATTACAGGAGGAGAGGGAAGAGAGATGGGAGGAGAGGGAAGAGAGGCGGGAGGAGAGGGAAGAGAGACGGGAGGAGAGGGAAGAGAGACGGGAGGAGAGGGAAGAGAGATGGGAGGAGAGGGAAGAGAGACAGGAGGAGAGGGAAGAGAGACAGGAGGAGAGGGAAGAGAGACGGGAGGAGAGGGAAGAGAGACGGGAGGAGAGGGAAGAGAGACGGGAGGAGAGGGAAGAGAGATGGGAGGAGAGGGAAGAGAGACAGGAGGAGAGGGAAGAGAGATGGGAGGAGAGGGAAGAGAGACAGGAGGAGAGGGAAGAGAGACAGAAGGAGAGGGAAGAGAGACGGGAGGAGAGGGAAGAGAGACAGGAGGAGAGGGAAGAGAGACAGGAGGAGAGGGAAGAGAGGCAGACGGAAGAATATGATGGAAGAACGGAAGAGAAAGACATCAACAACTGAACACAGGAGAACATTTTAAGGATCTCTAAAGATCGGTGTTCCACCCACGGGACGGTTGAGCTAATGTGTGCTAATGTGATTAGCATGAGGTTGTAAGTAGTAACAAGAACATTTCCCAGGACATAGACATATCTGATATTGGCAGAAAGCTTAAATTCCTGTTAATATATCTGCACTGTCCAATTTACATTAGCTATTACAGTGAAATAATACCATGCGACTGTTTGAGGAGAGTGCACAGTTATGAACTTGAAAAGTTATTGATATTCCAATTCATCACATTTGGGCAGTCTTGATAGAAAAAGTTGAACATAATTGCAATGGTTCATTAGATCAGTCTAAAACTTTGCACATACACTGCTGCCATCTAGAGGCCAAAATCTAAATTGCGCCTGGGCTGGAATAATACATTATGGCCTTTCTCTTGCATTTCAAAAATGGTACAACAAAATACAAAACAATTGTATTTTTCTTTGTATTAACTTTTACCAGATCTAATGTGTTATATTCTCCTATATTAGTTTCACATTTCCACAAACTTCAAAGTGTTTCCTTTCAAATGGTATCAAGACTTTGCATACCTTCGCTTCAGGTCTTGAGCTACAGGCAGTTAGATTTGAGTATGTCGTTTTAGGCGGAAATTGAAAAAAAGGGGCAGATTCTTAATGAATCACTTCTTTATTTCAAGAATGTTCAACTTAATTCTCAGGGGGAAACATACAAAAACTACTCATTATCACACACTCTGAAACGTCTGCACACACGAACACACACGCAAAGTGCATCCCTTTGCCTAAACAGACTCTCGATAAAATGTATTATTTTCAAAATGCTCTAAGCATTTTAATAAGAACCGACTTAAAAGGAAAACATCTTCCCCCAGTATCTCTGTAAATAAGATACGTCTGTCTGTCTGTCTGTCTGTCTGTCTGTCTGTCTGTCTGTCTACGTAATTATAAACGTAAACAGTAAGAACCAAGATTAGGTCACTTAACCTGTTAGGGCTAGCCCTGAATACTACCCCTTCTGGAGGAATTCGGCACCCATATAAACCATGATAAATTTTTGTCAAAAGTTGCTAATATATGCAATTAAAAATTGTTATCGAATAGGAAACACTCTAAAGCTTATAAAACCGTTTAAATTTTGTCTCTAGCTAAAGCAGAACTCAGGGCATGCATTCTCCCAAAGTCTCTCTTGTAATGGGAAAAGTTGCCCTCACTTTGACGTCTTGTTTACACACTTCCCAAAGAGCTATAACCATGGAAACACGTTCTATGTCTTCAGCGTGAAGCCTGCTTTCGATGAGGCCTGTAACTGAAATCACGTGCTCAAGACGTTCAGCGTGACCAAACGTCCCGGTGAACAAAAAAAATTCACCAATGGGAGACTGAAGATTTGGACAGACTGAACAACGTGTGCTAATCTGTTCGCCCTCACGATTGCTGTAGACCTTTATAACATGCTAAGGCTTAATTATAAACATAGTTTGATAAGTTTACCAAATATAATGTAATGACACATTTGAAATTTGTTGCACATTTATGTGTTGCTGGGATTTTCCGCTCCCCCTGATGCCATAACTGATGTTATTGATGCTGTATTCGAGTGCTTAACTTAAGGATCCGCCCCTTTTTTTTCCTTTTTTTTTTTACCTAATATTACATACCCAAATCTAACTGCCTGAAGCGAGGATATGCATATTGCATGTTGTCTTTCGGATGGGTAGTTAAACAGGTGTCCTGACTCTCTGATATGCATACCACCCTGCATACCACTGCTGGCTTGCTTCTGAAGCTAAGCAGGGTTGGTCCTGGTCAGTTCCTGGATGGGAGACTAGATGCTGCTGGACGTGGTGTTGGAGGGCCAGTAGGAGGCACTCTTTCCTCTGGTCTAAAAAAATATATATCCCAATGCCCCAGGGCATGGATTGGGGACAATGCCCTGTGTAGGGTGCTGTCTTTTGGATGGGACGTTAAACGGGTGTCCTGACAGTCTAGGAACAGTGGGTTAACTGTAACAACAGATTTGTACCTTGTCAGCTTGGGGATTTGAACTTGCAACCTCTTGGTGACTAGTCCAACACTCTAAACACCACAATATTAAGCCAATGAATGGAGCAATATTTCTTCAAATCAGTCCCATATACTATGTTCTTACAGAAAATATTTTAAATTCTCTTTTAGAGCCACTATTGAAAGCTTTCAAATGCTTCTCAAAGATGGCCTCTGGTGGTCAAACTAGCACTAAATAGCAACAGTGGCTGACACTTAAATAATGTGCCATAGAAATCTGCGGCACCATGCAAGCTGTGCTGCTACTTTTAAAGGGCCAACCACTGTAGTTATACATGATGTGGTTAACTGGATAAAAGGCAACATTGACCTGTCAAAGGCTTTCGATATATTTGATCACTCATTGCTAATTCAGAGGCTTTCCTCAATTGGCCTTGACCAGGCTGCATGTAACTGGTTAACAAAGTACTTGACTCGAAAGAACTCAATGTGTATCTACTGATGATGTTAAATCAGGTTTCCTGGATATTACAAATTGAACCTGTGTGTGCTATTGCCCCCATGACTGACCAGGCTCTGAACTACAGTCTGCCTTCCTTGTATTACAGTAAAACGTTCTTGAGTTAGTATTGTATTGCAGGTAAAACTAAGTACAGTGGGGCAAAAAAAGTATTTAGTCAGCCACCAATTGTGCAAGTTCTCCCACTTAAAAAGATGAGATGCCTGTAATTGTCATCATAGGTACACTTCAACTATGACAGACAAAATGAAAACAAAAATCCAGAAAATCACATTGTAGGATTCCTAATGAATTTATTTGCAAATTATGGTGGAAAATAAGTATGATGTATGGTGTTCTTGGATGCAACTAAACAGCTAACTAGCTACTAGCTAATAGTCAGCTAGCCACTACTAGCGGTCATCAGCTACCTTTAACCTGGACAACTCTCGCCAGTCTGCACAGCGTGACTCAAACCAGAGCAAATCTGACTTATTTTTCTCCATATCTAGCTAGCTGCTATATGAGTGGCCACTCCTGGCTAACGTCTCTGTCCGAAGCAAGAACCAATTAGCCTGGAGCTAGCCTTTGCTAGGGCCATCTCCCGGCTAGCCGAAGAGGTCCATCAGCCACTCCTTGGGCTACAATACCTATTTTGCCAATTTGTCTGGACCCCCGCCGATCCATAACGACTGGACTACCAACGTAATTCGCCCAAGGGGTTTTTTCAACTGGCTCCTCCGTTGTGACATCCCCTGAATGTCCATCTGCTAGCCTGCCAGGCTGTCTAGATCATATCGGACTGTTAGCTTAAGAGGCCCAACAGACAAATTCTTTGGCCACTATAGCTATTTTTCCAATTGGCCTGGACCCTTTTACCACAGAGCCCTGCTGATCCACGACGACTGGTCTGCCGACGTAATAGCACGAGGGAGCTACAACAGACATCTTCTGTCACGACGTCCCTCTAAGGCCCTTCTGCTAGCTTGCTTGCCCCGGCCCGCTAGCTGCCTGAATCGCCGTGTCTCCGGCCCGCCGAGCCACTCACTGGACCCCTATGATCACTCGGCTACGCATGCCTCTCCCTAATATCAATATGCCTTGTCCATTGCTGTTTTGGTTAGTAATTATTGCTTTATTTCACTGTAAAGCCTATTGCCCTGCTCAACACGCCTTAGATAACGCTTTAGTTCCACCTCCCACATATGGTGACCTCACCTGGTTTAAATGTTTCTAGAGACAATATCTCTCTCATCGTCACTCAATGCATACGTTTACCTCCACTGTATTCACATCCTACCATATCTTTGTCTGTACATTATGCCTTGAATCTATTCTACCATGCACAGAAACCTGCTCCTTTAATAACTCTCTGTTCCGAACGTACTAGACGACCAGGTCTTATAGCCTTTAGCCGTACCCTTATCCTACTCCTCCTCTGTTCCTCTGCCCTGCAGTGCCTAGCTCCACTCCCATTCCCTAGGCGCTCTCATTTGTTGACTTCTGTAACTGTAATAGCCTTTGTTTCATGCATGTTAACATTATAAGCCTCCTCCCTAAGATTGTTTTATTCACTGCCTTAGCACACTCTGCCAACCCGGATGTCCTAGCCATGTCTGAATCCTGGCATAGGAAGACCACCATAAACCCTGACATTTCCATCCCTAACTATAACATTTTCCAATAAGATAGAATTGCCAAAAGGGGGCGGAGTTGCAATCTACTGCACAGATAGCCTGCAGAGCTCTGTCTTACTATCCAGGTCTGCGCCCAAACAATTTGAGCTTCTACTTTTAAAAATCCACATTTTCAGAAACAAGTCTCTCACCGTTGCCGCTTGCTATAGACCATCTTCTGCCCCCAGCTGTGCCCTGGACACCATATGTGATTTGATTGCCCCTCATCTATCTACAGAGCTCGTGCTGTTAGGTGACCTAAAGTGGGACATGCTTAACACACCGGCCATCCTACAATCTAAGCTTGATGCCCTCAATCTAACACAAATTATCAATGAACCTATAAAGGCCAACCCCAAATCTGTAAACAGAGACAATATCATCCTATCCAACATGCCCTCCAAATACACCTCTGCTGTCTTCAACCAGGATCTCAGCGATCACTGCCTCATTGCCTGCGTCCGTAATGGGTCTGTGGTCAAACGACCACACCTCATCACTGTCAAATGCTCCCTAAAACCGTTCGCTGCCTGCACCCGCACGCTAGACTAGCATCACCACCCTGGATGGTTCCGACCTTGAATATGTGGACATCTATAAGTACCTAGGTGTCTGGCTAGATTGTAAACTCTCCTTCCAGACTCATATCAAACATCTCCAATCGAAAATAAAATCTAGAGTCGGCTTTCTATTCCGCAACAAAGCCTCCTTCACTCACGCCGCCAAACTTACCCTAGTAAAACTGACTATCCTACCGATCCTCGACTTCAGCGATGTCATCTACAAAATTGCTTCCAACACTCTACTCAGCAAACTGGATGCAGTTTATCACAGTGCCATCAGTTTTGTCACTAAAGCACCTTATACCACCCACCACTGCGACCTGTATGCTCTAGTCGGCTGGCTACATACTCATCGCCAGACCCACTGTCTCCAGGTCATCTACAAGTCCATGCTAGGTAAAGCTCCGCCTTATCTCAGTTCACTGGTCACGATGGCAACACCCATCCGTAGCACGTGCTCCAGCAGGTGTATCTCACTGATCATCCCTAAAGCCAACACCTCATTTGGCCACCTTTCGTTCCAGTTCTCTGCTGCCTGTGACTGGAACGAATTGCAAAAATCGCTGAAGTTGGAGACTTTTATCTCATTCACCAACTTCAAACATCTGCTATCTGAGCAGCTAACCGATCGCTGCAGCTGTACATAGTCTATCGGTAAATAGCCCACCCATTTTTACCTACCTCATCCCCATACTGTTTTTATTTATTTACTTTTCTGCTCTTTTGCACACCAATATCTCTACCTGTACATGACCATCTGATCATTTATCACTCCAGTGTTAATCTGCAAAATTGTAATTATTCGCCTACCTCCTCATGCCTTTTTGCACACAATGTATATAGACTACCTACCTACCTGGTTAAATAAAGGTGAAATAAAAAAATAAAAAAAATAAAAAACACTTCAGCGAGCAGGCCTTTCTAATCGACCTGCCCCGGGTATCCTGGAAGGATATTAACCTCATTCCGTCAGTAGGGGATGCCTGGTTATTCTTTAAAAGTGCTTCCCTCACTATCTTAAATAAGCATGCCCCATTCAAAAAATGTAGAACCAGGAACAGATATAGCCCTTGGTTCACTCCAGACCTGACTGCACTTGACCAGCACAAAAACATTCTGTGGAATACTGCATTAGCATCAAATAGCCCTCGCGATATGCAACTTTACAGGGAAGTTATGAACCCATATACACAGGAAGTTGGGAAAGCAAAGGCTAGCTTTTTCAAACAGACATTTGCCTACTGCAGCACAAACTCCAAAAAGTTCTGGGACACTGAAGTCCATGGAGAATAAGAGCACCTCCTCCCAGCTGCCCACTGCACTAAGGCTTGGAAACACATTTTTCTACGGCTGGCCATGCTTTCCACCTGGCTGCCCCTACCCCGGTCAACAGCCCTGCACCCTCCACAGCAACTTTCCCAAGCCTCCCCCACTTCTCCTTCACTCAAATCCAGATAGCTGATGTCTACAAATAAGACAGGCTAGACAATCTGGACTCTCTCTTTCTAAAATTATTAGCCGAAATTGTTGCAACCCCTATTCCTAGCCTGTTCAACCTCTTTCGTATCATCTGAGGTCCCCAAGAATTGGAAAGCTGCCGTGGTCATGCCCCTCTTCAAAGGGAGAGACACTCTAGACCCAAACTGCTACAGACCTAAATCTATCCTACCTAAGGTCTTCGAAAGCCAAGTTAACAAACAGATCACTGACCATTTCAAATCCCACCATACCTTCTCCGCTATGCAATCTGGTTTACGAGCTGGTCATGGGTGCATCTCAGCTACGCTCAAGGTCCTAAACGATATCATAAACGCCATCGATAAGAGACAATACTGTGCAACCGTATTAATTTACCTGGCCAAGGCTTTCGACTCTGTCAATCACCACATTCTTTTCGGCAGACTCAACAGCCTTGGTTTCTCGCCTGGTTCACCAACTACTTCCCAGACAGAGTTCCGTGTGTCAAATTGGAGGGTGTCACGCCTTGGTCATTATATTTTGTGTTTTGGTATATGTTTGGGTAAGCCAGGGTGTGACATGGGTTTATATGTTGTGTTTCGTATTGGGGTTTGTAGTAATTGGGATTGTGTTGATTAGGGGTGTGTCTAGTTAGGCTTGGCTGCCTGAGGCGGTTCTCAATTAGAGTCAGGTGCTTCTCGTTGTCTCGGATTGGGAACCGTATTTAGGTAGCCTGGGTTCACGTTGTATTTCGTGGGTGATTGTACCTGTCTTTGTGTATTCACCAGATAGGCTGTATAGTTTCACGTTCCGTCTGTTGTTTTTTATCTCACAGTTATTTCATGTATCGCTATTTCCTTTATTAAAGCACATGAGTAACCTACACGCTGCATTTCGGTCCGACTCTCTTCTTTCAACAGACGAACAACATTACAGAATCACCCACCGTAAACGGACCGAGCAGCGTGTAAACTGGCAGGAGCTAAAGGACGACGTTATGGACAGCAGAAGCATGGAGTATACTACGTGGGAAGAAATCGACAGGTGGGCGGCCGATCCAGAGCGAGTGCAGGAGCCCGCCTGGGATTCCCTACAGCAATGCGAAGAGGGCTATAGACGAATGGAGTCGAAAAGGAAAGCACGGTGGCGCAGAGCGAAAACGGAAAGTAACGGGGGAAAGCGCAGAGAGAGAGTGGCTGAGTCAGGAGTCAGACCTGAGCCTACTCTCCCTGTTAATCGTGAAGAACAGTTGCAGTGGGAGAGACTGCACCATTTGGAGATTTGGACATGGGAGGAGGAATTAGACGGTAAAGGACCCTGGGCGCAGCCGGGAGAATATCGCCGTCCCAAGGAGGAAATAGAAGCAGCTAAAGCGGAGAGGCGCAGGTATGAGGAAGCAGCACAGCGACTCGGTTGGAAACCGGAAGGTCACCCCAAAAAATTTATTGGGGGGGGGGGGCTAGAAGGGAGAATAGTTATGCCAGGTAGGAAACCTGCGCATACTCCCTGTGCTCACCGTTGGGCTAGAGAGACCGGGCAGGCACCGTGTTATGCTATGGAGCGCACGGTGTTTCCAGTGCGGGTGCAGAGCCAGCTGCGACACATACCAGCTCTTCCTATTGGCCGGGCTAGAGTGGGCATCGAGCCAGGTAAGCTTGGGCAGGCTCGGTGCTCAAGAGCTCCAGTGCGCCTGCACGGTCCGGTCTATCCAGAGCCACCTCTACACAACAGTCCTCCGGTAGCAGCTCCCCGCACCAGGCTTCCTGTGCGTGTCCTCGATCAAATACCACCAGTTCCAGCACCACGCACCAGGCCTTCAGTGCGCCTCGCCTGTTCAACACAGCCAGAGCCTTCCTTCCCTCCTACGCTGTCGGAGTCTCCTGCCTGTTCGGAGCAGCCTGAGCTGCCAGTCTGCAGAGATCTGTCAGTCTGCCAAGTGCTGTCAGTCTGCATGAAGCAGCCAGAGCTGCCAGTCTGCCCAGTGCCGCCAGTGCTCCCAGTCTGCCCAGTGCCGCCAGTGCTCCCAGTCTGCCCAGCGCCGCCAGTGCTCCCAGTCTGCCCAGCGCCGCCAGTGCTCCCAGTCTGCCCAGCGCCGCCAGTGCTCCCCAGTGCTCCCAGCCCAGCGCCGCCAGTCTGCCCAGCGCCGCCAGTCTGCCAGGATCCGCCAGAAGTGCCAGACAACCAGTCTCTTCCAGATCTGCCAGACAACCAGTCTCTTCCAGATCTGCCAGACAACCAGTCTCTTCCAGATCTGCCCGACAACCAGTCTCTTCCAGATCTGCCCGACAACCAGTCTCTTCCAGATCTGCCAGACAACCAGTCTCTTCCAGATCTGCCAGACAACCAGTCTCTTCCAGATCTGCCAGACAACCAGAATCTTCCAGTTCCGCGAGCCAGCCAGGATTTACCGGAGCCTACTACCTGTCTGAGCTTCATCTCAGTACTGAGCTTCATCTCAGTACTGGGATTCCTCACAGTCCCGGGCTTCCCCTCGGTCCCGGGCTTCCCCTCGGTCCCGGGCATCCCCTCGGTCCCGAGCTGCCTCTGTTCCGAGCTGCCCCTCTGTCCCGAGCTGCCCCTCTTTCCCGAGCTGCCCCTCTGTCCCGAGCTGCCCCTCTGTCCCGAGCTGCCCCTCTGTCCCGAGCTGCCCCTCTGTCCCGAGCTGCCCCTCTGTTACGAGCGGCTCCTCAGTTATGTGGGGATCTGGGTGAGGACTATTAGGCCATGGTCGGCGGAGAGGGTGGATTATCCCAGGACGCGAAGGGGAGGAACTAGGACATTCATGGAGTGGGGTCCACGTCCCGAGCCAGAACCGCCACCATGGACAGACGCCCACCCGGACCCTCCCTATGCTCTTGAGGTGCGTCCCGGAGTCCGCACCTTAGGGGGGAAGCATCCTTCACTCATGCTGCCAAACATACCCTCGTAAAACTGACTATCCTACCGATCCTTGATTTTGGCGATGTCATTTACAAAATGGCCTCCAACACTCTACTCAAAATGGATGCAGTCTATCACAGTGTCATCCGTTTTGTCAGCAAAGCCCCATATACTACCCACCACTGCGAACTGTACGCTCTCGTTGGCTGGCCCTCGCTTCATATGCGTCGCCAAACCCACTGGCTCCAGGTCATATGTAAGTCTTTGCTAGGTAAAGCCACGCCTTATCTCAGCTCAGTGATCACCATAGCAACACCCTACCGTAGCACGCACTCCAGCAGGCATATTTCACTGGTCACCCCCAAAGCCAATTCCTCCTTCGGCCGCCTTTCCTTCCAGTTCTCTGCTGCCAATGACTGGAATGAACTTCAAAAATCACTGAAGCTGGGGACTCATATCTCCCTCACTAGCTTTAAGCACCAGCTGTCAGAGCAGCACACAGATCACTGCACCTGTACATAGCCAATCTGTAAATAGCCCATACAACTACCTCATCCCCATTCTGTTATTGATTTGATTTATTTTGCTCCTTTGCACCCCAGTATCTCTACTTGTACATCTATCACTCCTGTGTTTAATTGCTATATTGTAATTATTTCGCCACTGTGGCCTATTTATTGCCTCCCTTATCCTATGTCATTTGCACACACTGTATTTTGTATTCATATTGATGTGTGTTTTTTTCTGTAATTTATGTAATTCAGGGCTCATCTGTAAAAGACTCCCTGATAAAATAAAGGTTAAATAAATAAACAAAATAAAATATAACGTGGCATTTCCTATGGAGAATTGTAACGATGAACAATGTTTACAAGGTATTCATACAAAAGGACTTTGTCTAAAAGAAGTGTAACTAGCTGCCAACTGGTCCTGCTTGGCTCAGTCAGTAGAGCATGGCGCTTACTGTGACAATGGTTGTGAGTTTGTATCCTGGGATCATCCATCTATAAAATGTATGGAGACTAATTCACTTTGGATAAAAGTGTCTGCTAAATGGCAGAAGTATAGTGTGACGGAGAAGTCTGTCACTGGCCGCAGGCAGCATTTGGTACACTAACACACACATTCGTCGCACCTCCCTGCTCCGGTATCAGATAAGTTAACAATGTGGGTCAACACACAAGTGAACATCCCTGTCTTAGTACATACATTTCACTCTTACCTCCCCTCAGTACCCGGTTATGGTATAAAGAGCATACTAACAAGTGTTCATGTTTTATTTAAGCAACGTTTATTACACTTATCAATGTTATGGATGAGCGCCTTGTTTGTTTGGTTCTGTTCCTCTCTCCGTCTCTGTAGCTTCTGGGTATGCTGGGATAAGGACCCGAGCTAAGGCAATCAGGCTGACTTTGTAGTGCCTGTCCCAAACGGCTCGTTCATGTAAATGAACACATTGAAAGACACCATGTCAGTAGTAATGTGATTTTCTAAATGTTATATTGGTATATTATGTCATGAAAAACGTGTTGCAATGTATAGACTTTAGTATGTTTAGCTGAATGGAAAATGAAGGCCTTGAACAAGTAATTGCTTAATTAATTAGTGCTGATTATGTTCTGATGGGAGGGGCTTCCCCTACAAAAGGAGCCTCTCTTTCAGTTCAAAGGGGAGTCATTTTGGGAATTAGCTGTTGATGGGGGCAGCATTGTTTTTAAGCTGTCCTCATAACGGATACTGGCTGTTTTTGTTCAGGAATCACTATGTAAATAAACACCCTTTGCACAGAAGTACTTTTGCGGCTACGCCATCTTTTTATTTGATAGAGGTCAGGTTTTTCAGTTAGGCCTTCTGGCCTACTCTACGTGACATATAGACTATTTATTTAGTCTATAATCAAATGTAAATTAGATCAAATGGAGAAAAATAAAATAAAATATATCCTTGTTCAGTTTCTGCAATTTTGTGGCTTAATTGTAGAGATACAGGACCAGACAGTATGAATGTCAGCTGGCTCTGTGTTTAGGCAGCCAATTTGTTCAGTTCAGTGTATAATTCTGGGTGTGAGGTTGAGTTTCCCCTAAACACTGATCTTAGATCAGTTCTGAATTGTTCCCTCTAATGGTTAATGTTTAAATCAAATCAAATTCGTCACATGCTCCGAATACAATAGAGTATAACCTTACGGTGAAATGCTTACTTACAAGCCCTTAACTGACAATTCACTTTCAAAAAAGACTTAAGAAAATAATTACTAAATAAATTAAAGTAAAAATAGTCAAATAAAAATAAAAAGTAACACAATAAAAGTAAGAATTCTTTAGGCGGCCATATTCCTGATGTTGCTGATGAGTCTCCTGCTGTACTCTCTGTGGTCCACTGGTTTCACCTCCATCACCATGGCCTTCACACGGGACTCATCCTGAAACACACATTATATCAGTATTTAACCTGTGTTTGGTTAGAACCCCTAGATGTAGAGAGAGTAGTGTTTACACATATCAGTATTTAACCTGTGTTTGGTTAGTGTCTCCTGGACAGACAAATCGGCCAACACTCAAGCGAGATTTGGTCCTTGGTTGCCGAGAGTATTGTTTTTTTTAGCCCGTTCATGATGTGAAACAAACAAAACCCAAACTTAAAGATGGCCAGCAACACATCTGACTTTTCACCTTTCAAATCAAATGATAATAACTCATTATTAACACAGTGAGTTATTCAGGAAATGGCGCATTTGCAACCAGCAAGGTTGACTCCTGATTCACACAGTAACAGATGCAGGGGACGACACATAGACAACCAGCAAGACTCAGCTGAGTTGACTCCTGAATCACAGAGTAACAGATGCAGGGGACGGCTCATAGACAACCAGGAAGACTCAGCTCAGTTGACTCCTGAATCACACAGTAACAGATGCAGGGGACGACACATAGACAACCAGCAAGACTCAGCTGAGTTGACGCCTGAATCACACAGTAACAGATGCAGGGGACGGCTCATAGACAACCAGCAAGACTCAGCTGAGTTGACTCCTGAATCACACAGTAACAGATGCAGGGGACGGCTCATAGACAACCAGGAAGACTCAGCTGAGTTGACTCCTGAATGGTCTCTAACTTTCCCATTAACTGATGTGATTTATCATTCCATTTAATATTTCCTCTGTGAGTGTACCTGAGGAGAGAGGGGGGAACAAGACCACTTGACAGTCGATGACAACTAATTTAATATGATTTCATTATAATTGAATAACAGTGCTCTTTAAAAGGGCGGCCGGTGGATCAGAGAGAGTGACAGCTTTTTCCTTTGACATCTCCCACACCCACATCACTATCACAATCTACTCAAATCTATTAGTCACACACACACACACAACACACACACACACACACACACACACACACACACACACACACACACACACACACACACACACACACCACACACACACACACACACAATGAAAATCACTAATTTCATTCACTTCACTTCAGACACTAATTTATTCCGTTCAGAAACACACTTATTCCATTCCATCCTCAGCACTTCACACTTCAAAACGATTTCTAAGACACTTAGGCACTTGAGTCTAAATTGGAAACTGCATTAAACGCTGTGGTGACATAACACATTCATTAAACACCTGCCATGGTGACATAACACCTTCATAATACACCTGCCATGGTGACATAACACCTTCATAAACACCTGCCATGGTGACATAACACCTTCATTAAACACCTGCCATGGTGACATAACACCTCCATAAAACACCTATCATGGTGACATAACACCTTCATAAAACACCTGACATGGTGACATAACACCTCCATAAAACACCTGCCATGGTGACATAACACCTTCATTAAACACCTGCCATGGTGACATAACACCTTCAATAAAACACCTGACATGGTGACATAACACCTCCATAAAACACCTATCATGGTGACATAACACCTTCATAAAACACCTGCCATGGTGACATAACACCTTCATTAAACACCTGACATGGTGACATAACACCTTCATAATACACCTGCCATGGTGACATAACACCTTCATAAAACACCTATCATGGTGACATAACACCTTCATAAAACACCTATCATGGTGACATAACACCTTCATAATACACCTGCCATGGTGACATAACACCTTCATAATACACCTGCCATGGTGACATAACACCTTCATAATACACCTGCCATGGTGACATAACACCTTCATAATACACCTGCCATGGTGACATAACACCTTCATAATACACCTGCCATGGTGACATAACACCTTCATAAAACACCTGCCATGGTGACATAACACCTTCATAATACACCTGCCATGGTGACATAACACCTTCATAATACACCTGCCATGGTGACATAACACCTTTATAAAACACCTTCCACCTTCCATGGGTCCATATGCTGCTTCTATTAAAACACTAGACCAATATGCTGCTTCTATTAAAACACTAGACCAATGGGTCAATATGCCGCTTCTATTAAAACACTAGACCAATATGCTGCTTCTATTAAAACACTAGACCAATATGCTGCTTCTATTAAAACACTAGACCAATGGGTCAATATGCCGCTTCTATTAAAACACTAGACCAATATGCTGTGTCTATTAAAACAATAGACCAATGGGTCAATTTGCTGCTTCTATTATAACACTAGACCAATTGGTCCAATATGTTGCTTCTATTAAAAGACTAGACCAATGGGTCCATATGCTGCTTCTATTAAAACACTAGACCAATATGCTACTTCTATTAAAACACTAGAGCAATGGGTCAATATGCTGCTTCTATTAAAACACTAGACCAATATGCTGCTTCTATTAAAACACTAGACCAATGGGTCAATATGCCGCTTCTATTAAAACACTAGACCAATATGCTGCTTCTATTAAAACACTAGACCAATATGCTGCTTCTATTAAAACACTAGACCAATGGGTCAATATGCCGCTTCTATTAAAACACTAGACCAATATGCTGTGTCTATTAAAACAATAGACCAATGGGTCAATTTGCTGCTTCTATTATAACACTAGACCAATTGGTCCAATATGTTGCTTCTATTAAAAGACTAGACCAATGGGTCCATATGCTGCTTCTATTAAAACACTAGACCAATATGCTACTTCTATTAAAACACTAGAGCAATGGGTCAATATGCTGCTTCTATTAAAACACTAGACCAATATGCTGTGTCTATTAAAACACTAGACCAATGGGTCAATTTGCTGCTTCTATTAAAACACTAGACCAATTGGTCCAATATGTTGCTTCTATTAAAAGACTAGACCAATGGGTCCATATGCTGCTTCTATTAAAACACTAGACCAATATGCTGCTTCTATTAAAATACTATACCAATGGGTCCATATGCTGCTTCTATTAAAACACTAGACCAATTGGCTGCTTCTATTAAAATACTATACCAATGGGTCCATATGCTGCTTCTATTAAACACTAGACCAATATGCTGCTTCTATTAAAACACTAGACCAATGGGTCAATATGCTGCTTCTATTAAAACACTAGACCAATATGCTGTGTCTATTAAAACACTAGACCAATGGGTTAATTTGCTGCTTCTATTAAAACACTAGACCAATTGGTCCAATATGTTGCTTCTATTAAAAGACTAGACCAATGGGTCCATATGCTGCTTCTATTAAAACACTAGACCAATATGCTGCTTCTATTAAAACACTAGACCAATGGGTCCATATGCTGCTTCTATTAAAACACTAGACCAATATGCTGCTTCTATTAAAATACTAGACCAATGGGTCCATATGCTGCTTCTATTAAAACACTCGACCAATTGGTCCAATATGCTGCTTCTATTAAAACACTAGACCAATGGGTCCATATGCTGCTTCTATTAAAACACTAGACCAATATGCTGCTTCTATTAAAATACTAGACCAATGGGTCCATATGCTGCTTCTATTAAAACACTAGACCAATTGGTCCAATATGCTGCTTCTATTAAAACACTAGACCAATGGGTCCATATGCTGTTTCTATTAAAAAACTAGACCAATATGCTTTGTCTATTGGGTGTTATTGTATATTTATTAATTTATTTAACGAGGCAAGTCTGTTAAGAACAAATTCTTATTTACAATGACGGCCTACACCGGCCAAACCCGGACGCCACTTGGCCAATTTTGCGCCACCCTATGGGACTCCAAATTACAAGACATATATTTTGTCTCTGTACATATGAACAGCTAACAGGCCTTATATAGTCTGTATATATGAACAGCTAACAGGCCTTATATAGTCTGTCTCCGTACATATGAACAGCTAACAGGCCTTATATAGTCTGTCTCTGTACATATGAACAGCTAACAGGCCTTATATAGTCTGTCTCTGTATATATGAACAGCTAACAGGCCTTATATAGTCTGTCTCCGTATATATGTCTGTATATATGAACAGCTAACAGGCCTTATATAGTCTGTCTCTGTACATATGAACAGCTAACAGGCCTTATATAGTCTGTCTCTGTATATATGAACAGCTAACAGGCCTTATATAGTCTGTCTCCGTATATATGTCTGTATATATGAACAGCTAACAGGCCTTATATAGTCTGTCTCCGTACATATGAACAGCTAACAGGCCTTATATAGTCTGTCTCCGTATATATGAACAGCTAACAGGCCTTATATAGTCTGTCTCTGTACATATGAACAGCTAACAGGCCTTATATAGTCTGTATATATGAACAGCTAACAGGCCTTATATAGTCTGTACATATGAACAGCTAACAGGCCTTATATAGTCTGTATATATGAACAGCTAACAGGCCGTATATAGTCTGTATATATGAACAGCTAACAGGCCTTATATAGTCTGTATATATGAACAGCTAACAGGCCTTATATAGTCTGTCTCTGTACATATGAACAGCTAACAGGCCTTATATAGTCTGTCTCCGTACATATGAACAGCTAACAGGCCTTATATAGTCTGTCTCCGTATATATGTCTGTATATATGAACAGCTAACAGGCCTTATATAGTCTGTCTCTGTACATATGAACAGCTAACAGGCCTTATATAGTCTGTCTCCGTATATATGTCTGTACATATGAACAGCTAACAGGCCTTATATAGTCTGTCTCCGTATATATGAACAGCTAACAGGCCTTATATAGTCTGTCTCCGTATATATGAACAGCTAACAGGCCTTATATAGTCTGTCTCCGTACATATGAACAGCTAACAGGCCTTATATAGTCTGTCTCCGTATATATGTCTGTATATATGAACAGCTAACAGGCCTTATATAGTCTGTATATATGAACAGCTAACAGGCCTTATATAGTCTGTATATATGAACAGCTAACAGGCCTTATATAGTCTGTATATATGAACAGCTAACAGGCCTTATATAGTCTGTCTCTGTACATATGAACAGCTAACAGGCCTTATATAGTCTGTCTCCGTACATATGAACAGCTAACAGGCCTTATATAGTCTGTCTCCGTACATATGTCTGTATATATGAACAGCTAACAGGCCTTATATAGTCTGTCTCTGTACATATGAACAGCTAACAGGCCTTATATAGTCTGTCTCCGTACATATGTCTGTATATATGAACAGCTAACAGGCCTTATATAGTTTGTCTCCGTACATATGAACAGCTAACAGGCCTTATATAGTCTGTCTCTGTACATATGAACAGCTAACAGGCCTTATATAGTCTGTCTCCGTACATATGAACAGCTAACAGGCCTTATATAGTCTGTACATATGAACAGCTAACAGGCCTTATATAGTCTGTCTCCGTACATATGTCTGTATATATGAACAGCTAACAGGCCTTATATAGTCTGTCTCCGTACATATGAACAGCTAACAGGCCTTATATAGTCTGTCTCTGTACATATGAACAGCTAACAGGCCTTATATAGTCTGTCTCCGTATATATGAACAGCTAACAGGCCTTATATAGTCTGTCTCCGTACATATGAACAGCTAACAGGCCTTATATAGTCTGTCTCCGTATATATGAACAGCTAACAGGCCTTATATAGTCTGTCTCTGTACATATGAACAGCTAACAGGCCTTATATAGTCTGTATATATGAACAGCTAACAGGCCTTATATAGTCTGTACATATGAACAGCTAACAGGCCTTATATAGCCTGTCTCTGTACATATGAACAGTTAACAGGCCTTATATAGTCTGTCTCCGTACATATGAACAGCTAACAGGCCTTATATAGTCTGTCTCCGTACATATGAACAGCTAACAGGCCTAATATAGTCTGTACATATGAACAGCTAACAGGCCTTATATAGTCTGTCTCTGTACATATGAACAGCTAACAGGCCTTATATAGTCTGTATATATGAACAGCTAACAGGCCTTATATAGTCTGTACATATGAACAGCTAACAGGCCTTATATAGCCTGTCTCTGTACATATGAACAGTTAACAGGCCTTATATAGTCTGTCTCCGTACATATGAACAGCTAACAGGCCTTATATAGTCTGTCTCTGTACATATGAACAGCTAACAGGCCTTATATAGTCTGTCTCCGTACATATGTCTGTATATATGAACAGCATATCAGGCCTTATATAGTTTGTCTCCGTACATATGAACAGCTAACAGGCCTTATATAGTCTGTCTCTGTACATATGAACAGCTAACAGGCCTTATATAGTCTGTCTCCGTACATATGAACAGCTAACAGGCCTTATATAGTCTGTACATATGAACAGCTAACAGGCCTTATATAGTCTGTCTCCGTACATATGTCTGTATATATGAACAGCTAACAGGCCTTATATAGTCTGTCTCCGTACATATGAACAGCTAACAGGCCTTATATAGTCTGTCTCCGTATATATGAACAGCTAACAGGCCTTATATAGTCTGTCTCTGTACATATGAACAGCTAACAGGCCTTATATAGTCTGTCTCCGTACATATGAACAGCTAACAGGCCTTATATAGTCTGTACATATGAACAGCTAACAGGCCTTATATAGTCTGTCTCCATACATATGAACAGCTAACAGGCCTTACATAGTCTGTATATATGAACAGCTAACAGACCGAATATAGTCTGTACATATGAACAGCTAACAGGCCTTATATAGTCTGTCTCCGTACATATGAACAGCTAACAGGCCTTATATAGTCTGTCTCCGTACAAATGAACAGCTAACAGGCCTTATATAGTCTGTCTCTGTATATATGAACAGCTAACAGGCCTTATATAGTCTGTCTCCGTACATATGAACAGCTAACAGGCCTTATATAGTCTGTCTCTGTATATATGAACAGCTAACAGGCCTTATATAGTCTGTCTCTGTACATATGAACAGCTAACAGGCCTTATATAGTCTGTATATATGAACAGCTAACAGGCCTTATATAGTCTGTATATATGAACAGCTAACAGGCCTTATATAGGCTGTTATATAGTCTGCATATATGAACAGCTAACAGGCCTTATATAGTCTGTATATATGAACAGCTAACAGGCCTTATATAGTCTGTATATATGAACAGCTAACAGGCCTTATATAGTCTGTCTCCGTATATATGTCTGTATATATGAACAGCTAACAGGCCTTATATAGTCTGTCTCTGTACATATGAACAGCTAACAGGCCTTATATAGTCTGTCTCCGTACATATGAACAGCTAACAGGCCTTATATAGTCTGTCTCCGTATATATGAACAGCTAACAGGCCTTATATAGTCTGTCTCCGTATATATGAACAGCTAACAGGCCTTATATAGTCTGTCTCCGTACATATGAACAGCTAACAGGCCTTATATAGTCTGTCTCCGTATATATGAACAGCTAACAGGCCTTATATAGTCTGTCTCTGTACATATGAACAGCTAACAGGCCTTATATAGTCTGTACATATGAACAGCTAACAGGCCTTATATAGTCTGTCTCCGTATATATGAACAGCTAACAGACCTTATATAGTCTGTCTCCGTATATATGAACAGCTAACAGGCCTTATATAGTCTGTCTCCGTATATATGAACAGCTAACAGGCCTTATATAGTCTGTCTCCGTATATATGAACAGCTAACAGGCCTTATATAGTCTGTCTCCGTATATATGAACAGCTAACAGGCCTTATATAGTCTGTCTCCGTATATATGAACAGCTAACAGGCCTTATATAGTCTGTCTCCGTATATATGAACAGCTAACAGGCCTTATATAGTCTGTCTCCGTATATATGTCTGTATAAACTATACCACAGGTCCAGGGCTATTCAACTATACTGTTACGGGGCCAGATTTGAAAATGGTTATTTACAGGGGGTCTAGACATTTTCTACATGTGATTACTCTTCCTAAAACTGGGGTAAAAAACAATGAACAAACAGAAATATAATCTTATAAAGCTTTTTCTTTTTTTTTTGAGTTTACCCCTTTTTCTCCCCAATTTCGTGGAATCCAATTGTTTTTAGTAGCTACTATCTTGTCTCATCGCTACAACTCCCGTACGGGCTCGGGAGAGATGAAGGTTGAAAGTCATGCGTCTTCCGATACACAACCCAACCAAGCCGCACTGCTTCTTAACACAGCGCGCATCCAACCCGAAAGCCAGCCGCATCAATGTGTCGGAGGAAACACCGTGCACTTGGCAACCTTGGTTAGCGTGCACTGCGCCCGGCCCGCCACAGGAGTCACTGGTGCGCGATGAGACAAGGATATCCCTACCGGCCAAGCCCTCCCTAACCCGGGGACGCTAGGCCACGGACCTCCCGGTCGCGGCCGGTTACGACAGAGCCTGGGTGCGAACCCAGGGTCTCTGGTGGCACAGCTGGCGCTGCAGTACAGCGCCCTTAACCACAGCTCCTTTATTAAAATGTTTCCTAAAAGTTAATTTGAAGTGCTTTAATATTAGCCTAATTTGCTGTTTCACATTGTTGAAATGATGGAACACATTTGTCATTATAAGACAGTTGACAACCATCACAATCATTGTTTTCAACTTCCTGTCCGTTTTACATCGCATCACCTTTTGTTTTTATTTACACAGGAAGTATTTGACTCATATCTCAGTTGAGCAGCTTTTAGCTGGAGAAGTCTCTCTCCTGTCGTATCAGTAGAGAACGTTCTACAGCACCTCTGTGGGGGACTTACACTCGTCAAATCTCGTTGCAAAGTTAGGCCTAAAGCTAAACTCTTAACATCACGGGAGTTATCTGTGCTGGTGATGACTGAAGATAGTCACGCAGTGCAGGGTAATGGAGAGTTTTATTTGGGCTCAAATCAGAGAAGAAAATAACATATATGTTGAAAAGAAGTACGTTTTTCAATCACCACTCCCTGGTGTCTCAGGGAGTGTAGCGATCTCATCCGATAGACGAACAGACATACCCTGTACCCCTGTTAGTGGCTCTGATTGGCTGTAACTGGTATGTTGGGTGATATTGATTGACAGTAATTAGTGGGCGGGACTACAGGAAAGCAGATTCTCCCATTTGAGAATATTGAAGGCCCTGAATAGGCTCCTTTTGGCACTAAATATAGGATTTTTGATTTGTTTTCTTAATGTTCAGAATTGGCCATTCTAAAATGATAAATGGGTCAGATCTGGCCCATGGGCCGCAAGTTGAATAGCCCTGCACTGGACCATTGTGTCTCTATGGTAACGTGTTGTAACTTGTATTAGCAGCTAATTAACATTTGATTAATTAAGCTAACGAGGATGAGATGGCAAATTACAAACAGTAATTGGTGGTTAATTAAAGGTAATGAATGCATTAGTGGCATTGTTTGGTCATATTCCCTAAGTGATGACCACATAATAAGATTCTGTTTCTATGGTAATGGTCCGATCTCCATGACTGTGTGTGTATGTGTGTGCGTGTATATGTTTCTAGATGTGTGTATGTTTCTAGATATGCGTGTGTGTGTGTGTGTGTGTGTGTGTGTGTGTTTTTTCGAGATGTGCGTGTGTACTCACGTTGTACGTCTCCAGCTTGACTCTGTTGCGGAAGATGTGTGTGGTGAAGTTGACCTTCTGGAACAACTCGTCAAACGCTGCCTCATCCTGATGGACAGACAGGGGAAGGGTTTAGAGTGTGTATGTGTGTGTGTGCATGAGAGAGAGCGAGAGAGACAGTGTGTGTGTGCGTGCGTGCGTGCGTGCGTGCGTGCGTGCGTGCGTGCGTGCGTGTGTGTGTGTGTGTGTACGTCTCACCGTATCTTTAAGCTGGCCCAGAGTCTCTGCATTGTGACCCAGAATGCCCTCTGCTGTCTCATGGAAACATGTCACCCACTGGTTATCACTGAAGTCTGCTATGTTAGCCTGGAGAGGAGAGAGAGAGGGAGGGAGAGATGGAGGGAGGGAGAGAGAGAGCGAGAAGGAGAGAGAGAGAGTGAAGGAGAGTGAGAAGGAGGGAGAGAGCGCGAAGGAGAGTGAGAAGGAGGGAAAGAGAGATGGAGAGAGCGAGAAGGAGGGAGAGAGAGCGAAGGAGAGTGAGAAGGAGTGAGAGAGAGTGAAGGACAGTGAGAAGGAGGGAGAGAGAGATGGAGGGAGGGAGAGAGAGAGCGAGAAGGAGTGAGAGAGAGTGAAGGAGAGTGAGAAGGAGGGAGAGAGAGAGGGATAGAGATGGAGAGAAAGGTAGAGACAGAGAGAGGGGGATGGAGAGAGGGAGAGATAGAGATTAGAGAGAAACACAGAGTGAGTGAGTAAGAGAGAGAGAGAGAGAGAGAGAGAGAGAGAGAGAGAGAGAGAGAGAGAGATTAGAGAGAGAAACAGAGTGAGTGAGTGAGAGAGAGAGAGAGAGAGAGAGAGAGAGATTAGAGAGAGATACAGAGTGAGTGAGAGAGAGAGAGAGAGAGAGAGAGAGAAACAGAGTGAGTGTCGAGGTTGTTTCTATGTCGTGTAAGTGCTCTTCAGTATATGTGTTCAGTGTATATACACTGAGAGTACAAAACATTAAGAAAACCTGCTCTTTCCTTGACATACACTGACCAGGTGCAAACTATGATCCATTAGTGATGTCACTTGTTAAATCCACTTCAGTCAGTGTAGATGAAGGGGAGGAGATGGGTTAAATAATATTGTTTAAGCCTTGAGACTATTGAGACATGGATTGTGTATGTGTACCATTCAGAGGGTGAATGGGCAAGACGAACACTTAAAACTTGTTAGAGCTAGGGTCCTTTTTCTCAATTTCCGCCTGACTGACGTGCCCAAAGTAAACTGCCTGTTGCTCAGGCCCTGAAGCCAGAATATGCAAATCATTGGTACCATTGGAAAGGAAACACTTTGAAGTTTGTGGAAATGTTAATGTAGGAAAATATAACATTAGATATGGTAGGAGAAAATCCAAAGACAACCCAACTGGAATGTTTTTTTTTAGAGAGCTCTTACAATGGAAAGTATAGAGAAATAATGAAATCTAGCTCCCGGTATGCAATTCCTATGGCTTCCACAGGGTGTCAGCACTCTATGTTCAAGGTTTCAGGCTTGTGTCTTCCAAAACAAATGAGAAAGACAGTTTTAGTACAAGGACACAGTCTTGGGAATTCGTGTTTGTGCGAGTGATGAAGACATTAAGTACCTGCTTATCTCGGTTTCCTATTGAACATACTTCTTTCCTTATGAAATATTATAGTTTGATTACATTTTAGGGTATCTGAGGGGTCAATAGAAATGTATTTTGACTTGTTTTAACAAAGTTAACGGTAGATTTTTGGATTCCTTTCTCTGCAAGTTGAACGAGTGGATTACACAAATCGATGGCGCCAACTAAACAGACTTTTGGGAATATAAAGAAGGATTTTATCTAACAAAACGACACTACATGTTATAGCTGGGACCCTTTAGATGACAAATCAGAGAAAGATTTTCAAAAAGTAAGTGAATATTTAATCACTATTTGTAAATTTCTGAAACCTGTGCTGGTGGAAAAATATTTTGACCTGGGGTGCCGTCGTCAAACAATCGCATGGCATGCTTTCGCTGTAATGGCTGTAATGTAAATCAGACAGTGCAGTTACATTACAAGAAGTTAAGCTTTCAACTGATAAAAGAAACTTGTATCTACCTAAATGTTTAATATCCATAATGTTTATGATTTATTTGAATTGCGCGCCCTCCAGTTTCACCGGAAGTTGTCCCGCTAGCGGGATGCCTATCCCTAAGATTAAGTGCCCTTTGAACAGGGTATGGTAGAAGGTCAACATGGGCCAGCATCCCTGTTAAATGCTTTCGACACCTTGTAAAGTCCATTCCCCTGACAAATTGAGGCTGTTCTGAAGGCGAATGGAGGGGGGGACGCACAATATTAGGAAGGTGTGGCTAATGTTTTGTATACTTAGTGAATGTCTGTCCTTTATGTGTGTGTGTGTGTGGGGGGGGGTGTTGTTGTACTCACAGACAGCATGACGCAGTATTTGTAGTTAGGGAATTGTTTGTCACACTTCTCACAGTGGTAGAGTCCATTTGGTTGTTCTATTACCTTCTTCTTACAATCTGCAGAGGGACAGGCCTGGTACAGACAGCTTTCCTTACCACTAAACAACACTGTGGCTACACAGCTGAAATAATCCGCCTGTAGAGAGGGAGAAGGGAGGGGCAGAGAGAGAGAGAGAGAGAGAGGAAAAGAGAGAAGGAGTGAGATGGAGGGGGGATGGAGGGAGGGATGGATGGAGGAGGGGTGGATGTAGGGAGGTAAGATGAGAAAGAGGGAAAAAGAGAGAAAAGAGGACAACAAAAAGAGAGAGAAAGTGGATGGTAAGAGACACAGAGAGGCAGAGAAAGAGACACAGAGAGACAAAGAAAGAGACACAGAGAGACAGAGAAAGAGACACAGAGAGACAAAGAAAGAGACACAGAGAGGCAGAGAAAGAGACACAGAGGCAGAGAAAGAGACACAGAGAGGCAGAGAAAGAGACACAGAGAGACAAAGAGAGAGAGAGACACAGAGAGGCAGAAAAAGAGACACAGAGAGACAAAGAGAGAGAGAGACACACACAATAACAGGGACAACATTTTCTCAAAATGAATTTCAGTTGCAGCACAAGTCACAAAAGCAGTCGAAAGGCAATGCAATTATAGAGAAGAAGCTTGTAAAATTATGTGTCTCTGCAGTTGAAAGTGAATATGTGTGTACCCGCCTGTGTGTATGTGTCTGAGGTTGGTATAATTTATGGTGTTATTAGCACCTAAGGCTTGAGCGAGGACTCAACTGTGGTAGAGACAGAAGATGGTAATTCAGCAGGATAAAGCCTATTCTCTCCTAGCTGCATGCCTGGCAGAGTAACACAACATTACCACACAGTTAAAACATTTTTTTATTTTTTTTTACCTTTATTTAACCAGGCAAGTCAGTTAAGAACATTAAGAACAAATTCTTATTTTCAATGACGGCCTGGGAACAGTGGGTTAACTGCCTGTTCAGGGGCAGAACGACAGATACCAGAGACATGCCTGGCAGAGTAACACAACATTACCACACAGTTAAATACCAGAGACATGCCTGGTAGAGTAACACAACATTACCACATAGTTAAATACCAGAGACATGCCTGGCAGAGTAACACAACATTACCAACCAGTTAAATACCAGAGACATGCCTGGCAGAGTAACACAACATTACCACACAGTTAAATACCAGAGACATGCCTGGTAGAGTAACACAACATTACCAACCAGTTAAATACCAGAGACATGCCTGGTAGAGTAACACAACATTACCACACAGTTAAATACCAGAGACATGCCTGGTAGAGTAACACAACATTACCAACCAGTTAAATACCAGAGACATGCCTGGTAGAGTAACACAACATTACCACACAGTTAAATACCAGAGACATGCCTGGTAGAGTAACACAACATTACCAACCAGTTAAATACCAGAGACATGCCTGGCAGAGTAACACAACATTACCAACCAGTTAAATACCAGAGACATGCCTGGCAGAGTAACACAACATTACCACAGTTAAATACCAGAGACATGCCTGGTAGAGTAACACAACATTACCACACAGTTAAATACCAGAGACATGCCTGGTAGAGTAACACAACATTACCAACCAGTTAAATACCAGAGACATGCCTGGCAGAGTAACACAACATTACCACACAGTTAAATACCAGAGACATGCCTGGTAGAGTAACACAACATTACCACACAGTTAAATACTAGAGACATGCCTGGTAGAATAACACACACACACACACACACACACACACACACACACACACACACACACACACACACACACACACACACACACACACACACACACACACACACACACACACAGAAAGACGGCATGCAACATCGATACTAAACTAAATAGCTGGGACCAGTACTTACTGTTTACAGGTGGTTGTGTGTTTTATATCTCTAAGTGTCACTATAATCATCCTGTGTGGACAAAACAAGTACTGAAGAAAGAGACAACTACTGTAGGAAGAGACAACTACTGTAGGAAGAGACAACTACTGTAGGAAGAGACAACTACTGTAGGAAGAGACAAGAACTGTAGGAAGAGACAAGAACTGTAGGAAGAGACAACTACTGTAGGATGAGACAACTACTGTAGGAAGAGACAAGAACTGTAGGAAGAGACAACTACTGTAGGATAAGACAACTACTGTAGGAAGAGACAGCTACTGTAGGAAGAGACAACTACTGTAGGAAGAGACAACTACTGTAGGAAGAGACAACTACTGTAGGAAGAGACAACTACTGTAGGAAGAGACAAGAACTGTAGGAAGAGACAAGTACTGTAGGAAGAGACAAGAACTGTAGGAAGAGACAACAACTGTAGGAAGAGACAACTACTGTAGGAAGAGACAACTACTGTAGGAAGAGACAACTACTGTAGGAAGAGACAGCTACTGTAGGAAGAGACAGCTACTGTAGGAAGAGACAGCTACTGTAGGAAGAGACAACTACTGTAGGAAGAGACAGCTACTGTAGGAAGAGACAGCTACTGTAGGAAGAGACAACTACTGTAGGATGAGACAACTACTGTAGGAAGAGACAAGAACTGTAGGAAGAGACAGCTATTGTACTATGAGACAACTACTGTAGGAAGAGACAACTACTGTAGGATGAGACAACTACTGTAGGAAGAGACAACTACTGTAGGATGAGACAACTACTGTAGGATGAGACAACTACTGTAGGAAGAGACAACTACTGTAGGATGAGACAACTACTGTAGGAAGAGACAACTACTGTAGGATGAGACAACTACTGTAGGATAAGACAACTACTGTAGGAAGAGACAACTACTGTAGGAAGAGACAACTACTGTAGGAAGAGACAACTACTGTAGGAAGAGACAGCTACTGTAGGAAGAGACAGCTACTGTAGGAAGAGACAACTACTGTAGGAAGAGACAGCTACTGTAGGAAGAGACAGCTACTGTAGGAAGAGACAGCTACTGTAGGAGGAGACAACTACTGTAGGAAGAGACAACTACTGTAGGAAGAGGCAACTACTGTAGGAAGAGACAGCTACTGTAGGAAGAGACAGCTACTGTAGGAAGAGACAACTACTGTAGGAAGAGACAACTACTGTAGGAAGAGACAAGAACTGTAGGAAGAGACAAGAACTGTAGGAAGAGACAACCACTGTAGGATAAGACAACTACTGTAGGAAGAGACAGCTACTGTAGGAAGAGACAGCTACTGTAGGAAGAGACAACTACTGTAGGAAGAGACAACTACTGTAGGAAGAGACAGCTACTGTAGGAAGAGACAACTACTGTAGGAAGAGACAACTACTGTAGGAAGAGACAAGAACTGTAGGAAGAGACAAGAACTGTAGGAAGAGACAACTACTGTAGGAAGAGACAACTACTGTAGGAAGAGACAACTACTGTAGGAAGAGACAAGAACTGTAGGAAGAGACAACTACTGTAGGAAGAGACAAGAACTGTAGGAAGAGACAAGAACTGTAGGAAGAGACAACTACTGTAGGAAGAGACAACTACTGTAGGAAGAGACAACTACTGTAGGAAGAGACAAGAACTGTAGGAAGAGACAAGAACTGTAGGAAGAGACAACTACTGTAGGATGAGACAACTACTGTAGGAAGAGACAAGAACTGTAGGAAGAGACAACTACTGTAGGATAAGACAACTACTGTAGGAAGAGACAGCTACTGTAGGATAAGACAACTACTGTAGGAAGAGACAACTACTGTAGGAAGAGACAACTACTGTAGGAAGAGACAACTACTGTAGGAAGAGACAACTACTGTAGGATGAGACAACTACTGTAGGAAGAGACAACTACTGTAGGAAGAGACAACTACTGTAGGAAGAGACAGCTACTGTAGGAAGAGACAGCTACTGTAGGAAGAGACAGCTACTGTAGGAAGAGACAGCTACTGTAGGAAGAGACAGCTACTGTAGGAAGAGACAGCTACTGTAGGAAGAGACAGCTACTGTAGGAGGAGACAACTACTGTAGGAAGAGACAACTACTGTAGGAAGAGACAACTACTGTAGGAAGAGACAGCTACTGTAGGAAGAGACAGCTGCTGTAGGAAGAGACAACTACTGTAGGAAGAGACAACTACTGTAGGAAGAGACAACTACTGTAGGAAGAGACAAGAACTGTAGGAAGAGACAAGAACTGTAGGAAGAGACAACCACTGTAGGATAAGACAACTACTGTAGGAAGAGACAACTACTGTAGGAAGAGACAACTACTGTAGGAAGAGACAACTACTGTAGGAAGAGACAGCTACTGTAGGAAGAGACAGCTACTGTAGGAAGAGACAACTACTGTAGGAAGAGACAACTACTGTAGGAAGAGACAGCTACTGTAGGAAGAGACAACTACTGTAGGAAGAGACAACTACTGTAGGAAGAGACAGCTACTGTAGGAAGAGACAGCTACTGTAGGAAGAGACAACTACTGTAGGAAGAGACAACTACTGTAGGAAGAGACAGCTACTGTAGGAAGAGACAGCTACTGTAGGAAGAGACAACTACTGTAGGAACTACTGGAAGAGACAGCTACTGTAGGAAGAGACAGCTACTGTAGGAAGAGACAGCTAATGTAGGAGGAGACAACTACTGTAGGAAGAGACAACTACTGTAGGAAGAGGCAACTACTGTAGGAAGAGACAGCTACTGTAGGAAGAGACAGCTACTGTAGGAAGAGACAACTACTGTAGGAAGAGACAACTACTGTAGGAAGAGACAAGAACTGTAGGAAGAGACAAGAACTGTAGGAAGAGACAACCACTGTAGGATAAGACAACTACTGTAGGAAGAGACAACTACTGTAGGAAGAGACAACTACTGTAGGAAGAGACAACTACTGTAGGAAGAGACAGCTACTGTAGGAAGAGACAGCTACTGTAGGAAGAGACAACTACTGTAGGAAGAGACAACTACTGTAGGAAGAGACAGCTACTGTAGGAAGAGACAACTACTGTAGGAAGAGACAACTACTGTAGGAAGAGACAAGAACTGTAGGAAGAGACAAGAACTGTAGGAAGAGACAACTACTGTAGGAAGAGACAACTACTGTAGGAAGAGACAACTACTGTAGGAAGAGACAAGAACTGTAGGAAGAGACAACTACTGTAGGAAGAGACAAGAACTGTAGGAAGAGACAAGAACTGTAGGAAGAGACAACTACTGTAGGAAGAGACAACTACTGTAGGAAGAGACAACTACTGTAGGAAGAGACAAGAACTGTAGGAAGAGACAAGAACTGTAGGAAGAGACAACTACTGTAGGATGAGACAACTACTGTAGGAAGAGACAAGAACTGTAGGAAGAGACAACTACTGTAGGATAAGACAACTACTGTAGGAAGAGACAGCTACTGTAGGATAAGACAACTACTGTAGGAAGAGACAACTACTGTAGGAAGAGACAACTACTGTAGGAAGAGACAACTACTGTAGGATGAGACAACTACTGTAGGAAGAGACAACTACTGTAGGATGAGACAACTACTGTAGGATAAGACAACTACTGTAGGAAGAGACAACTACTGTAGGAAGAGACAACTACTGTAGGAAGAGACAACTACTGTAGGAAGAGACAGCTACTGTAGGAAGAGACAGCTACTGTAGGAAGAGACAACTACTGTAGGAAGAGACAGCTACTGTAGGAAGAGACAGCTACTGTAGGAAGAGACAGCTACTGTAGGAGGAGACAACTACTGTAGGAAGAGACAACTACTGTAGGAAGAGACAACTACTGTAGGAAGAGACAGCTACTGTAGGAAGAGACAGCTGCTGTAGGAAGAGACAACTACTGTAGGAAGAGACAACTACTGTAGGAAGAGACAAGAACTGTAGGAAGAGACAAGAACTGTAGGAAGAGACAACCACTGTAGGATAAGACAACTACTGTAGGAAGAGACAACTACTGTAGGAAGAGACAACTACTGTAGGAAGAGACAACTACTGTAGGAAGAGACAGCTACTGTAGGAAGAGACAGCTACTGTAGGAAGAGACAACTACTGTAGGAAGAGACAACTACTGTAGGAAGAGACAGCTACTGTAGGAAGATACAACTACTGTAGGAAGAGACAACTACTGTAGGATAAGACAACTACTGTAGGAAGTTGGACTGACGCAAGTAGACATTTACTGACACAGTGAGGACTAATTATCCCTGAACACAGAGGTAATTACAGCACATCAATAACAGTTCCTGTTTGTGTGTGTGTGTGTGTGTGTGTGTGTGTGTGTGTGTGTGTGTACCTACTCAATCGTTCGAGAGTAGGTCTGTCCCAGAGAAGTTGATGTCCATTGTCACTTTGACCTTTACAGAACACAACATGTTACCATCAGGTTCAATGACCTTTGACCTATACTTTACACACCACATTACAGTAGGGCTCAACGAGCTTTGACTTCTTGACCCCTGCAGGCTACAGTGACTCAGACCCAAATCATCTGTCCCGGGTTGTATCCAAAATGACCCCCTTTATATACACCCTGTCCCAATAGGGTGTCAAATAGGGCCCTGGTCAAAGAAGAAAACTATATAGGAAATAAGATGATATTTGGGACACATACCCAGACATCTCTGCTCTTTCCCAGAACCCTAATGAGACTAACGAGAGAGTTAACGACAAAAGTCTAATTAGTGGCATTCCCCCCCCCAGCTTTGCCGACCTCCCAAACCACTATACCCTCTGTCTTCCACTCTACCCTGGAGTCATCACGCTCCCAGAACTCTGATTCAACTCCTCCCACCACCCTCTGTTTTCCTGGAGTCATCAGGCTCCCAGAACTCTGATTCAACTCCTCCAACCACCCTCTGTCTTCCTGGAGTCATCAGGCTCCCAGAACTCTGATTCAACTCCTCCCACCACCCTCTGTCTTCCTGGAGTCATCACGCTCCCAGAACTCTGATTCAACTCCTCCCACCACCCTCTGTCTTACTGGAGTCATCAGGCTCCCAGAACTCTGATTCAACTCCTCCCACCACCCTCTGTCTTACTGGAGTCATCACGCTCCCAGAACTCTGATTCAACTCCTCCCACCACCCTCTGTCTTCCTGGAGTCATCACGCTCCCAGAACTCTGATTCAACTCCTCCCACCACCCTCTGTCTTCCTGGAGTCGTCAGGCTCCCAGAACTCTGATTCAACTCCTCCCACCACCCTCTGTCTTCCTGGAGTCATCAGGCTCCCAGAACTCTGATTCAACTCCTCCCACCACCCTCTGTCTTCCTGGAGTCATCAGGCTCCCAGAACTCTGATTCCCACCACCCTCTGTCCTCCCGCTCTCCCAGAACACAACTCACTCTGTCTTTCCTGGAGTCACACGCTCCCAGAACTCTGATTCAACTCCTCCCACCACCCTCTGTCTTCCTGGAGTCATCAGGCTCCCAGAACTCTGATTCAACTCCTCCCACCACCCTCTGTCTTCCTGGAGTCATCAGGCTCCCAGAACTCTGATTCAACTCCTCCCACCACCCTCTGTCTTCCTGGAGTCATCAGGCTCCCAGAACTATGATTCAACTCCTCCCACCACCCTCTGTCTTCCTGGAGTCATCAGGCTCCCAGAACTCTGATTCAACTCCTCCCACCACCCTCTGTCTTCCTGGAGTCATCACGCTCCCAGAACTCTGATTCAACTCCTCCCACCACCCTCTGTCTTCCTATAGTCATCAGGCTCCCAGAACTCTGATTCAACTCCTCCCACCACCCTCTGTCTTCCTATAGTCATCAGGCTCCCAGAACTCTTATTCAACTCCTCCCACCACCCTCTGTCTTCCTGGAGTCATCAGGCTCCCAGAACTCTGATGCAACTCCTCCCACCACCCTCTGTCTTCCTGGAGTCATCAGGCTCCCAGAACTCTGATTCAACTCCTCCCACCACCCTCTGTCTTCCTCAGGAGTCATCAACTCCCAGAACTCTGATTCAACTCCTCCCACCACCCCCACCACTGTCTTCCTGGAGTCATCAGGCTCCCAGAACTCTGATTCAACTCCTCCCACCACCCTCTGTCTTCCTGGAGTCATCAGGCTCCCAGAACTCTGATTCAACTCCTCCCACCACCCTCTGTCTTCCTGGAGTCATCAGGCTCCCAGAACTCTGATTCAACTCCTCCCACCACCCTCTGTCTTCCTGGAGTCATCAGGCTCCCAGAACTCTGATTCAACTCCTCCCACCACCCTCTGTCTTCCTGGAGTCGTCAGGCTCCCAGAACTCTGATTCAACTCCTCCCACCACCCTCTGTCTTTCTGGAGTCATCAGGCTCCCAGAACTCTGATTCAACTCCTCCCACCACCCTCTGTCTTCCTGGAGTCATCAGGCTCCCAGAACTCTGATTCAACTCCTCCCACCACCCTCTGTCTTCCTGGAGTCATCACGCTCCCAGAACTCTGATTCAACTCCTCCCACCACCCTCTGTCTTCCTATAGTCATCAGGCTCCCAGAACTCTGATTCAACTCCTCCCACCACCCTCTGTCTTCCTATAGTCATCAGGCTCCCAGAACTCTGATTCAACTCCTCCCACCACCCTCTGTCTTCCTGGAGTCATCAGGCTCCCAGAACTCTGATTCAAGTCCTCCCACCACCCTCTGTCTTCCTGGAGTCATCAGGCTCCCAGAACTCTGATTCAACTCCTCCCACCACCCTCTATCTTCCTGGAGTCATCACGCTCCCAGAACTCTGATTCAACTCCTCCCACCACCCTCTGTCTTCCTATAGTCATCAGGCTCCCAGAACTCTGATTCAACTCCTCCCACCACCCTCTGTCTTCCTGGAGTCATCAGGCTCCCAGAACTCTGATTCAACTCCTCCCACCACCCTCTGTCTTCCTGGAGTCATCAGGCTCCCAGAACTCTGATTCAACTCCTCCCACCACCCTCTGTCTTCCTGGAGTCATCAGGCTCCCAGAACTCTGATTCAACTCCTCCCACCACCCTCTGTCTTCCTATAGTCATCAGGCTCCCAGAACTCTGATTCAACTCCTCCCACCACCCTCTGTCTTCCTGGAGTCATCAGGCTTCCAGAACTCTGATTCAACTCCTCCCACCACCCTCTGTCTTCCTATAGTCATCACGCTCCCAGAACTCTGATTCAACTCCTCCCACCACCCTCTGTCTTCCTGGAGTCATCAGGCTCCCAGAACTCTGATTCAACTCCTCCCACCACCCTCTGTCTTCCTGGAGTCATCAGGCTCCCAGAACTCTGATTCAAGTCCTCCCACCACCCTCTGTCTTCCTGGAGTCGTCACGCTCCCAGAACTCTGATTCAACTCCTCCCACCACCCTCTGTCTTCCTGGAGTCATCAGGCTCCCAGAACTCTGATTCAACTCCTCCCACCACCCTCTGTCTTCCTGGAGACATCAGGCTCCCAGAACTCTGATTCAAGTCCTCCCACCACCCTCTGTCTTCCTGGAGTCGTCACGCTCCCAGAACTCTGATTCAACTCCTCCCCACCACCCTCCTGTCTTCCGCTCCCAGAACTCTGAGTCTTCCTGGAGTCAGGCTCCCAGAACTCTGATTCAACTCCTCCCACCACCCTCTGTCTTCCTGGAGTCGTCAGGCTCCCAGAACTCTGATTCAACTCCTCCCACCACCCTCTGTCTTCCTGGAGTCATCAGGCTCCCAGAACTCTGATTCAACTCCTCCCACCACCCTCTGTCTTCCTGGAGTCATCAGGCTCCCAGAACTCTGATTCAAGTCCTCCCACCACCCTCTGTCTTCCTGGAGTCATCACGCTCCCAGAACTCTGATTCAACTCCTCCCACCACCCTCTCTCTTCCTGGAGTCGTCACGCTCCCAGAACTCTGATTCAACTCCTCCCACCACCCTCTGTCTTCCTGGAGTCATCAGGCTCCCAGAACTCTGATTCAACTCCTCCCACCACCCTCTGTCTTCCTGGAGTCGTCAGGCTCCCAGAACTCTGATTCAACTCCTCCCACCACCCTCTGTCTTCCTGGAGTCGTCAGGCTCCCAGAACTCTGATTCAACTCCTCCCACCACCCTCTGTCTTCCTGGAGTCGTCAGGCTCCCAGAACTCTGATTCAACTCCTCCCACCACCCTCTGTCTTCCTGGAGTCATCAGGCTCCCAGAACTCTGATTCAACTCCTCCCACCACCCTCTGTCTTCCTGGAGTCATCAGGCTCCCAGAACTCTGATTCAACTCCTCCCACCACCCTCTGTCTTCCTATAGTCATCAGGCTCCCAGAACTCTGATTCAACTCCTCCCACCACCCTCTGTCTTCCTGGAGTCATCAGGCTTCCAGAACTCTGATTCAACTCCTCCCACCACCCTCTGTCTTCCTATAGTCATCACGCTCCCAGAACTCTGATTCAACTCCTCCCACCACCCTCTGTCTTCCTGGAGTCATCAGGCTCCCAGAACTCTGATTCAACTCCTCCCACCACCCTCTGTCTTCCTGGAGTCATCAGGCTCCCAGAACTCTGATTCAAGTCCTCCCACCACCCTCTGTCTTCCTGGAGTCGTCACGCTCCCAGAACTCTGATTCAACTCCTCCCACCACCCTCTGTCTTCCTGGAGTCATCAGGCTCCCAGAACTCTGATTCAACTCCTCCCACCACCTCTGTCTTCCTGGAGTCATCAGGCTCCCAGAACTCTGATTCAAGTCCTCCCACCACCCTCTGTCTTCCTGGAGTCGTCACGCTCCCAGAACTCTGATTCAACTCCTCCCACCACCCTCTCTCTTCCTGGAGTCGTCACGCTCCCAGAACTCTGATTCAACTCCTCCCACCACCCTCTGTCTTCCTGGAGTCATCAGGCTCCCAGAACTCTGATTCAACTCCTCCCACCACCCTCTGTCTTCCTGGAGTCGTCAGGCTCCCAGAACTCTGATTCAACTCCTCCCACCACCCTCTGTCTTCCTGGAGTCATCAGGCTCCCAGAACTCTGATTCAACTCCTCCCACCACCCTCTGTCTTCCTGGAGTCATCAGGCTCCCAGAACTCTGATTCAAGTCCTCCCACCACCCTCTGTCTTCCTGGAGTCGTCACGCTCCCAGAACTCTGATTCAACTCCTCCCACCACCCTCTCTCTTCCTGGAGTCGTCACGCTCCCAGAACTCTGATTCAACTCCCCACCACCCTCTGTCTTCCTGGAGTCATCAGGCTCCCAGAACTCTGATTCAACTCCTCCCACCACCCTCTGTCTTCCTGGAGTCGTCAGGCTCCCAGAACTCTGATTCAACTCCTCCCACCACCCTCTGTCTTCCTGGAGTCGTCAGGCTCCCAGAACTCTGATTCAACTCCTCCCACCACCCTCTGTCTTCCTGGAGTCATCAGGCTCCCAGAACTCTGATTCAACTCCTCCCACCACCCTCTGTCTTCCTGGAGTCATCAGGCTCCCAGAACTCTGATTCAACTCCTCCCACCACCCTCTGTCTTCCTGGAGTCATCACGCTCCCAGAACTCTGATTCAACTCCTCCCACCACCCTCTGTCTTCCTATAGTCATCAGGCTCCCAGAACTCTGATTCAACTCCTCCCACCACCCTCTGTCTTCCTATAGTCATCAGGCTCCCAGAACTCTGATTCAACTCCTCCAACCACCCTCTGTCTTCCTGGAGTCATCAGGCTCCCAGAACTCTGATTCAAGTCCTCCCACCACCCTCTGTCTTCCTGGAGTCATCAGGCTCCCAGAACTCTGATTCAACTCCTCCCACCACCCTCTATCTTCCTGGAGTCATCACGCTCCCAGAACTCTGATTCAACTCCTCCCACCACCCTCTGTCTTCCTATAGTCATCAGGCTCCCAGAACTCTGATTCAACTCCTCCCACCACCCTCTGTCTTCCTGGAGTCATCAGGCTCCCAGAACTCTGATTCAACTCCTCCCACCACCCTCTGTCTTCCTGGAGTCATCAGGCTCCCAGAACTCTGATTCAACTCCTCCCACCACCCTCTGTCTTCCTGGAGTCATCAGGCTCCCAGAACTCTGATTCAACTCCTCCCACCACCCTCTGTCTTCCTATAGTCATCAGGCTCCCAGAACTCTGATTCAACTCCTCCCACCACCCTCTGTCTTCCTGGAGTCATCAGGCTTCCAGAACTCTGATTCAACTCTCCCACCACCCTCTGTCTTCCTATAGTCATCACGCTCCCAGAACTCTGATTCAACTCCTCCCACCACCCTCTGTCTTCCTGGAGTCATCAGGCTCCCAGAACTCTGATTCAACTCCTCCCACCACCCTCTGTCTTCCTGGAGTCATCAGGCTCCCAGAACTCTGATTCAACTCCTCCCACCACCCTCTGTCTTCCTGGAGTCGTCACGCTCCCAGAACTCTGATTCAACTCCTCCCACCACCCTCTCTCTTCCTGGAGTCGTCACGCTCCCAGAACTCTGATTCAACTCCTCCCACCACCCTCTGTCTTCCTGGAGTCATCAGGCTCCCAGAACTCTGATTCAACTCCTCCCACCACCCTCTGTCTTCCTGGAGTCATCACGCTCCCAGAACTCTGATTCAACTCCTCCCACCACCCTCTGTCTTCCTATAGTCATCAGGCTCCCAGAACTCTGATTCAACTCCTACCACCACCCTCTGTCTTCCTATAGTCATCAGGCTCCCAGAACTCTTATTCAACTCCTCCCACCACCCTCTGTCTTCCTGGAGTCATCAGGCTCCCAGAACTCTGATTCAACTCCTCCCACCACCCTCTGTCTTCCTGGAGTCATCAGGCTCCCAGAACTCTGATTCAACTCCTCCCACCACCCTCTATCTTCCTGGAGTCATCACGCTCCCAGAACTCTGATTCAACTCCTCCCACCACCCTCTGTCTTCCTATAGTCATCAGGCTCCCAGAACTCTGATTCAACTCCTCCCACCACCCTCTGTCTTCCTGGAGTCATCAGGCTCCCAGAACTCTGATTCAACTCCTCCCACCACCCTCTGTCTTCCTGGAGTCATCAGGCTCCCAGAACTCTGATTCAACTCCTCCCACCACCCTCTGTCTTCCTGGAGTCATCAGGCTCCCAGAACTCTGATTCAACTCCTCCCACCACCCTCTGTCTTCCTGGAGTCATCACGCTCCCAGAACTCTGATTCAACTCCTCCCACCACCCTCTGTCTTCCTGGAGTCATCAGGCTCCCAGAACTCTGATTCAACTCCTCCCACCACCCTCTGTCTTCCTGGAGTCATCAGGCTCCCAGAACTCTGATTCAACTCCTCCCACCACCCTCTGTCTTCCTGGAGTCATCAGGCTCCCAGAACTCTGATTCAACTCCTCCCACCACCCTCTGTCTTCCTGGAGTCATCAGGCTCCCAGAACTCTGATTCAACTCCTCCCACCACCCTCTGTCTTCCTGGAGTCATCAGGCTCCCAGAACTCTGATTCAACTCCTCCCACCACCCTCTGTCTTCCTGGAGTCATCAGGCTCCCAGAACTCTGATTCAACTCCTCCCACCACCCTCTGTCTTCCTATAGTCATCAGGCTCCCAGAACTCTGATTCAACTCCTCCCACCACCCTCTGTCTTCCTGGAGTCATCAGGCTCCCAGAACTCTGATTCAACTCCTCCCACCACCCTCTGTCTTCCTGGAGTCATCAGGCTCCCAGAACTCTGATTCAACTCCTCCCACCACCCTCTGTCTTCCTGGAGTCATCAGGCTCCCAGAACTCTGATTCAACTCCTCCCACCACCCTCTGTCTTCCTGGAGTCATCAGGCTCCCAGAACTCTGATTCAACTCCTCCCACCACCCTCTGTCTTCCTGGAGTCATCAGGCTCCCAGAACTCTGATTCAACTCCCAGAAGTCATCAGGCTCCCCCAGATTCAACTCCTCCCACCACCCTCTGTCTTCCTGGAGTCATCAGGCTCCCAGAACTCTGATTCAACTCCTCCCACCACCCTCTGTCTTCCTGGAGTCATCAGGCTCCCAGAACTCTGATTCAACTCCTCCCACCACCCTCTGTCTTCCTGGAGTCATCAGGCTCCCAGAACTCTGATTCAACTCCTCCCACCACCCTCTGTCTTCCTGGAGTCATCAGGCTCCCAGAACTCTGATTCAACTCCTCCCACCACCCTCTGTCTTCCTGGAGTCATCACGCTCCCAGAACTCTGATTCAACTCCTCCCACCACCCTCTGTCTTCCTGGAGTCATCAGGCTCCCAGAACTCTGATTCAACTCCTCCCACCACCCTCTGTCTTCCTGGAGTCATCACGCTCCCAGAACTCTGATTCAACTCCTCCCACCACCCTCTGTCTTCCTGGAGTCATCAGGCTCCCAGAACTCTGATTCAACTCCTCCCACCACCCTCTGTCTTCCTGGAGTCATCACGCTCCCAGAACTCTGATTCAACTCCTCCCACCACCCTCTGTGTTCCTGGAGTCATCACGCTCCCAGAACTCTGATTCAACTCCTCCCACCACCCTCTGTCTTCCTGGAGTCATCACGCTCCCAGAACTCTGATTCAACTCCTCCCACCACCCTCTGTCTTCCTGGAGTCATCACGCTCCCAGAACTCTGATTCAACTCCTCCCACCACCCTCTGTCTTCCTATAGTCATCAGGCTCCCAGAACTCTGATTCAACTCCTCCCACCACCCTCTGTCTTCCTGGAGTCATCAGGCTCCCAGAACTCTGATTCAACTCCTCCCACCACCCTCTGTCTTCCTGGAGTCATCAGGCTCCCAGAACTCTGATTCAACTCCTCCCACCACCCTCTGTCTTCCTGGAGTCATCAGGCTCCCAGAACTCTGATTCAACTCCTCCCACCACCCTCTGTCTTCCTGGAGTCATCAGGCTCCCAGAACTCTGATTCAACTCCTCCCACCACCCTCTGTCTTCCTGGAGTCATCAGGCTCCCAGAACTCTGATTCAACTCCTCCCACCACCCTCTGTCTTCCTGGAGTCATCAGGCTCCCAGAACTCTGATTCAACTCCTCCCACCACCCTCTGTCTTCCTGGAGTCATCAGGCTCCCAGAACTCTGATTCAACTCCTCCCACCACCCTCTGTCTTCCTGGAGTCATCAGGCTCCCAGAACTCTGATTCAACTCCTCCCACCACCCCTCTGTCTTCCTGGAGTCATCAGGCTCCCAGAACTCTGATTCAACTCCTCCCACCACCCTCTGTCTTCCTGGAGTCATCAGGCTCCCAGAACTCTGATTCAACTCCTCCCACCACCCTCTATCTTCCTGGAGTCATCACGCTCCCAGAACTCTGATTCAACTCCTCCCACCACCCTCTGTCTTCCTGGAGTCATCAGGCTCCCAGAACTCTGATTCAACTCCTCCCACCACCCTCTGTCTTCCTGGAGTCATCACGCTCCCAGAACTCTGATTCAACTCCTCCCACCACCCTCTGTCTTCCTGGAGTCATCACGCTCCCAGAACTCTGATTCAACTCCTCCCACCACCCTCTGTCTTCCTGGAGTCATCAGGCTCCCAGAACTCTGATTCAACTCCTCCCACCACCCTCTGTCTTCCTGGAGTCATCACGCTCCCAGAACTCTGATTCAACTCCTCCCACCACCCTCTGTCTTCCTGGAGTCATCACGCTCCCAGAACTCTGATTCAACTCCTCCCACCACCCTCTGTCTTCCTGGAGTCATCACGCTCCCAGAACTCTGATTCAACTCCTCCCACCACCCTCTGTCTTCCTATAGTCAGAACTCACGCTCCCAGAACTCTGATTCAACTCCTCCCACCACCCTCTGTCTTCCTGGAGTCATCAGGCTCCCAGAACTCTGATTCAACTCTCCCACCACCCTCTGTCTTCCTGGAGTCATCACGCTCCCAGAACTCTGATTCAACTCCTCCCACCACCCTCTGTCTTCCTGGAGTCATCAGGCTCCCAGAACTCTGATTCAACTCCTCCCACCACCCTCTGTCTTCCTGGAGTCATCACGCTCCCAGAACTCTGATTCAACTCCTCCCACCACCCTCTGTCTTCCTGGAGTCATCAGGCTCCCAGAACTCTGATTCAACTCCTCCCACCACCCTCTGTCTTCCTATAGTCATCAGGCTCCCAGAACTCTGATTCAACTCCTCCCACCACCCTCTGTCTTCCTGGAGTCATCACGCTCCCAGAACTCTGATTCAACTCCTCCCTCCACCCTCTGTCTTCCTGGAGTCATCACGCTCCCAGAACTCTGATTCAACTCCTCCCACCACCCTCTGTCTTCCTGGAGTCATCAGGCTCCCAGAACTCTGATTCAACTCCTCCCACCACCCTCTGTCTTCCTGGAGTCATCACGCTCCCAGAACTCTGATTCAACTCCTCCCACCACCCTCTGTCTTCCTGGAGTCATCAGGCTCCCAGAACTCTGATTCAACTCCTCCCACCACCCTCTGTCTTCCTAGTCATCACGCTCCCAGAACTCTGATTCAACTCCTCCCACCACCCTCTGTCTTCCTGGAGTCATCAGGCTCCCAGAACTCTGATTCAACTCCTCCCACCACCCTCTGTCTTCCTGGAGTCATCACGCTCCCAGAACTCTGATTCAACTCCTCCCACCACCCTCTGTCTTCCTGGAGTCATCACGCTCCCAGAACTCTGATTCAACTCCTCCCACCACCCTCTGTCTTCCTGGAGTCATCAGGCTCCCAGAACTCTGATTCAACTCCTCCCACCACCCTCTATCTTCCTGGAGTCATCACGCTCCCAGAACTCTGATTCAACTCCTCCCACCACCCTCTGTCTTCCTGGAGTCATCACGCTCCCAGAACTCTGATTCAACTCCTCCCACCACCCTCTGTCTTCCTGGAGTCATCACGCTCCCAGAACTCTGATTCAACTCCTCCCACCACCCTCTGTCTTCCTGGAGTCATCAGGCTCCCAGAACTCTGATTCAACTCCTCCCACCACCCTCTGTCTTCCTATAGTCATCAGGCTCCCAGAACTCTGATTCAACTCCTCCCACCACCCTCTGTCTTCCTGGAGTCATCACGCTCCCAGAACTCTGATTAAGAATTACATAATGGTAGAAATTTATGATGTTGGAATCTCAGAATTGGTAGGTTGGAATGAAAGAATGTCAGAGCAGGAAATAACAGAATAAGAGAGGTTGAGAATATGATATGGGACAGAGGGAGAGAGAAATAGAGAGTTTGAGAGATGGATAGATTTTGAAGCGAGAGATGAGGTTAGATGATTATCTACCTCAATCCTTTTTTACCTCCATCCCCCTTTCCCCTTCTTCCTCTCTGGCCTGCTCTCTTTTTGTAGTTCTCAGTGTACAGAGTCCCTCCCTCTTTCACTTTCTTCCTCTCTGGCCTGCTCTCTTTCTGTAGTTCTCAGTGTCCAGAGTCCCTCCCTATTTCACTTTCTTCCACTCTGGCCTGCTCTCTTTCTGTAGTTCTCAGTGTACAGAGTCCCTCCCTCTTTCACTTTCTTCCTCTCTGGCCTGCTCTCTTTCTGTAGTTCTCAGTGTACAGAGTCCCTCCCTATTTCACTTTCTTCCACTCTGGCCTGCTCTCTTTCTGTAGTTCTCAGTGTACAGAGTCCCTCCCTCTTTCACTTTCTTCCTCTCTGGCCTGCTCTCTTTCTGTAGTTCTCAGTGTACAGAGTCCCTCAGGAAGTCTTAACCTGGAAACCACCAAGGAAAACCTACACACACACACACACACACACACACACACACACACACACACACACACACACACACACACACACACACACACACACACACACACACACACACACACACACACACACACACACACACACACACACACACACACACACACACCTGTTAACCTACAGGAGGGCATCAGGAGGGCATCTCTCCAGGAACAGGGTTGGTGTGAAAACCTACAGGAGGATATCTCTCCGGGAACAGGGTTGGTGTGAAAACCTACAGGAGGATATCTCTCCAGGAACAGGGTTGGTGTGAAAACCTACAGGAGGATATCTCTCCAGGAACAGGGTTGGTGTGAAAACCTACAGGAGGATATCTCTCCAGGAACAGGGTTGGAGTTTAAACCTACAGGAGGATATCTCTCCAGGAACAGGGTTGGAGTTTAAACCTACAGGAGGATATCTCTCCAGGAACAGGGTTGGAGTTAAAACCTACAGGAGGGTATCTCTCCAGGAACAGGGTTGGAGTTAAAACCTACAGGAGGGTATCTCTCCAGGAACAGGGTTGGTGTGAAAACCTACAGGATGGTATCTCTCCAGGAACAGGGTTGGAGTTAAAACCTACAGGGGGGCATCTCTCCAGGGTTGGAGAGCCCTGGTCAACAGTAATAGCCTATGCTTCATGTTGATTCCTGCAATGAAAGTATCTTCCTGTCCTGGTTGGCTGCTGACTCTTACTCCCTCTCTCCACTGTGCACACGGTGGAGGGAGAGATGAATTCTGAGAAGCACAAGCAAAACACCGTTTTCAAAGCAACTACTGTTGTTCTGGTTACCGAGAGCAGAATGACAGCTTTCTGTGAGTATATCATGCGTTTCTCCCCTCTTATTATGGACCTCATGGCACCCCTTTACAACCGGAGTAGATCGTAGTTGGTACGGTTTTGATGCACCTGCATAGTGGAGTCAAGCGAAGCGCACCATTTGCAGTGAATAGGCCTACATCAAATAGCCTAGGCCTAAAAGTGGAAAGTTTTTATGGGACGTTAGCCTTTATTTACTGATAAATTAATCTATTAGCCTACATGGTTACCGAGCAACAATATCATGTTTAGAGTTAGCAATCTAGCTAAGCGTTTTGAGCTCCTACTTCCTCAGCTGGTGAATACTATAGCCTGTTGGCCATTATGAACAAAGATGTGGGCAAATTCTCTGAAGAACCAACAGGTTGCACATCAAAATATCAATCATGTTTTTCCTGTAGATGTTAGATGAAATAGCTTCCTGTTTTAATCATAGGCTACTACCTCAGCTGTCTAACTTGTCAAGAGCTCTGCTGTAACTGTCAATAAAAAAAACACACACACACACACACACACACACACACACACACACACACACACACACACACACACACACACACACACACACACTGTAACCTTGGGCGTAGAGTGTTTAGGATGAAAGCAGAATGCAGAATTTGATTATTTGTAAGTAAAACCCTGTAATTGGATTTCCCTATTTTCCAGCTGCTGTGTGTGTTTGTAGGTATCTGGCCGTGTGTCGATGTGGGTGTACTACTGCTGTGTGTGTTTGTAGGTATCTGGCCGTGTGTCGATGTGGGTGTACTACTGCTGTGTGTGTTTGTAGGTATCTGGCCGTGTGTCGATGTGGGTGTACTACTGCTGTGTGTGTTTGTAGGTATCTGGCCGTGTTTGTAGGTATCGATGTGGGTGTACTACTGCTGTGTGTGTTTGTAGGTATCTGGCCGTGTGTCGATGTGGGTGTACTACTGCTGTGTGTGT